>NC_041387.1:111662298-111681161 GCF_002162155.2 Triticum dicoccoides | reverse complement strand
AAAAAAACAGAAAATGCATTTTTTCCTTTCCGAAAGAGGCACACCCGTGCCTCTCGCGAAAGCACAACCGTGCCTCTCGCGGAAGCAAAACCGTGCCTCTCGCAAAAGAAAAAAAATACAGAAAACGTGTTTTTTCCCTTTTCAAAAGAGGCACGCCCGTGCCTCTCGCGAAAGCACAACCATGCCTCTCGCGAAGCAGAACCGTGCCTCTCGCGAAAGAAAAAAAATATACAATGTGTTTTTTTTAGTTTCCAAGAGGCACGTCCGTGCCTCTCGCGAAAGCATAACCGTGCCTCTCGCGAAAACAAAATCGTGACTCTCTCGAAAAAAATGCATTTTTTTGCGCAAATTTTTTTTTCGAATTTTTTTGGTCGAAAAGCTAGGGAAGACCGGTAAAAAACTAAAACGTCAAAAAAACCAGGAAAAAAACCTTTTAAAAATCCGAAAACGCGTGCATAAAAATAAAAAAACAAAATCCGGAGGGAGCGTCCAGAGCGCGACACGTGGTGAATGACTGTGAGCGCGCCAAGTGGCGCTGATCGTTGCGAGGCTCCCAAAGGAGCGCTCGTTAATTAGTTACTCCCGACGCCTTACATAAGCGAGATATACGATGAAGCACACGCCACACGCGAGAGCAATGTTAGGAATCACGAAATTACTAATTAATAAAGAATACTTCTTCAAATATCACTTTCACGTTCCCAGGTTGTGACAAATGGCGCATGTCACTGTGTGTCACCTGTCGTATCCTGAGGGTTTTCCATTTTTCATAGATCCGTTTTTTTAAACATTTTATCTCTTAAACCGTGCGTATAAATCTCGAACCGTTTTCACTGTTGCATTCATCGCATCGAGATTTTCAAAACTAGATATCATATTGATTGGTTTGACGATTTTTTTATGAAAAACCGAATGGAAAAAACAGAACCGGGAGCATGTTTTTTCTCTTCCGTAAGTCGTTTCCGAGTGCCTCTCGCGGAAGTAAAAACCATGCCTCTCGCGGGTGCAAAACTGTGCCTCTCACAAAAGGAAAGAAAGAATAAATGATTTTTTCTTCCGTTTTTGAGAGGCGCGGCCATGCCTCTCGCAGAAGCAAAATCGTGCCTCTCGCGGATGCAAAACCGTGCCTCTCACGGAAGGAAAAAACAAATTGTTTTTCCTTTTCTAAGAGGCACGGCCATGCCTCTCGCGGAAGCAAAATCGTGCCCCGCACGAAAAAAATGCATTTTTTTCGTTTTCAAGAGGCATGGCCATGCCTCACGCATAATCAAAATTGTGCTTCTCACAGAAGAAAAATAATTGTTTTTTCACACAAAAATTATTTTTGATTTTTTTCTGTCGAAATCTACGATAGACAATTGGAAAACCGGAAAGCTAAAAAACACCGGAAAAACCATCTAAAAAGCAGAAAGCGTATGCATTTTTTTTTTAAAAATTCAGAGGGAGCATCCAAAGCGCGACACCTGGCGGCGGCTGTGAACGCGATGTCAGCCCACCCCAAGTAAATGTTGGCAGGCTCCCGAATGAGCGCTCACCAACTAGTTGCTCTCTAGGAGTCACCTATAGGCAGGCGACTATCGGGCCGACCCATTAATGCAGGTCGAGCGCTGCCACTCATATTGTTGTAGGATCGCTCCACTCTATTTTCTTCGTCTTTATTTATTTATTTTTCGCCAATTTTCTTTGGTTTTTTCTTTTTTTTGTTATACTCTGGTTATATTTTCCTTGTCACACATTTTCTTTGGGTTTTTACTTCCTTATACTTTCTTTGAATTATTCACTGGTTTTCCTTGATATTTTTTCTTTGTTTGTTTTCTTGGTTATCTTCATTTTATTTGCTTTTTTATTTCTTTATCGGTTTTTAACATATGTCTATTTTTTATGGTCCACAATGTACATTTTTACACCGCACCTGTAATATTTTTTATTTACTTTTGACATTTTTTAAATACATGATGTACATTTTAAAGAAATAGATGTTTTAAACACTTTTTCAGATACACGGCAACATTTTTCAAATACATGTTATATATTTGTTTACTGGCAATAAATATTTTTCAAGATATGCAAAAAATTACATTGTATACATTATTCTAAAAAGATCACATAATTGTTTTGTACCATGTGAATATTTTTAAGAATGTTGCGTACATTTTCTTAATGTAAATAGAGTTTTTAAACCTATGCAAAACTTTTTTTGCATTATAGTATAATTTTTTTATGAAAAGATAAAATATTTCCCTAAATATCCGGTATATTTATTTAATGGTACAATTTTTTACATCATGCGATGTCTATTCTACAGGGTATATACTATTAAAAAATGTATACATTTTTTGAAATGTGTAAACAATTGTTTAAAATGTCATATACATTTTTAGCTGTTTGAAATATTTTTTGACATTACAAAAACTTTGTTTACAATGTATGCACATTTTCTTAATATTTATGCCTTTTTTTAAATGCCAGAACATTTTTTTCATTATCATGAGCATTTTTTGAAAGTTATCAACATTTTTAAAAACTACACTACCAATTTCTTAAACTATGCTAACAATTTTTGTGGTTTTTATTTTTTTAAATTAAAATTATGTATTTGAAATATATGCATTTAAAATATAAGTAAAATTATAAAAGAAAAAAAGGATATTTGAGTGACGTCAGTGTGATGACCCACGTCCTTACTCAGCTAGACCGCCACTCGCTCCCTATAGCATTGCTCGCGGGCAAGGCAACCGTCTGTCTCACCATAAGCGAGACATTGACATGCCCCATGGAGGCGTGTGTGTAATGTCGGTGTTTGTTTACGTAGTTACATTGACGACCAATTTCTCATTGCTTGATCGTAAGGAGAATTGCTACATCTTAAGCACTGTGTTGGTTTTTCCTTAAAGAGGAAAGGGTGATGCAGCAAAGAAGCGTAAGTATCCCCCTCAGATTTTAAGAACTAAGGTATCAATCTAGTAGGAGGCTCCACGCAAGTCTCTTGTACCTACACAAACAAACAAGAACCTCGCAACCAACGCGATAAAGGGGTTGTCAATCCCTTCACGGTAACTTGTGAAAGTGAGATCTCATAGAGATAATAAGATAAGATAAATATTTTTGATATTTTTATGATATAGATTGAAAAGTAAAGATTGCAAAATAAAGTAGATCGGAAACTTATATGATAAAAGATAGACCCGGGGGCCATAGGTTTCACTAGTGGCTTCTCTCAAGATAGCATAAGTATTACGGTGGGTGAACAAATTACTGCCGAGCAATTGATAAAAAAGTGCATAGTTATGAGAATATCTAGGCATGATCATGTATATAGGCATCACGTCCGCAACAAGTAGACTGACTCCTGCGTGCATCTACTACTATTACTCCACACATCGACCGCTATCCAGCATGCATCTAGAGTATTAAGTTCATAAGAACAAAATAACGATTAAGCAAGATGACATGATGTAGAGGGATAAACTCAAGCAATATGATATAAACGCAATCTTTTTATCCTCGATGGTAACAATACAATACGTGCCTTGCTGCCCCTGCTGTCACTGGAAAAGGACACCTCAAGATTGAACCCAAAGCTAAGCACTTCTCCCATTGCAAGAAAGATCAATCTAGTAGGCCAAACCAACCCGATAATTCGAAGAGACTTGCAAACATAACCAATCGTACATAAAAGAATTCAAAGGAGATTCAATTATTTCTCATAGATAAACTTGATTATAAACCCACAATTCATCGGATCTCGACAAACACACCACAAAAAGAGTTACATCGAATAGATCTCCAAGAAGATCGAGGTGAACATTGTATTGAGAATCAAAGAGAGGGAAGAAGCCATCTAGCTAATAACTATGGACCCGAAGGTCTGTGGTAAACTACTCACAACTCATCGGAGAGGCTATGGTGTTGATGTAGAAGCCCTCCGTGATCGATTTCCCCTCCGGCGGAGCGCCGGTGAAGGCTTCAAGATGGGATCTCGCGGATACAAAATGTTGTGGCTGTGGAAATAGGGTTTCATAGTGCTCCTGGATGTTTTTAGGGTATGCAAGTGTATATAGGCAAAGGAAGTCGGTCAGGGGAGCCACGAGGGGCCCACGAGGGTGGGGGCGCGCCCACCCCTCTAGGGCGCGCCTTGCACCCTCGTGGCTACCTTGGCTGCTTCTTGACGTCCACTCCAATTCTCTAGGATTGTGTTTGTTCCAAAAAGATCGCTCCTACCAAAGGTTTCATTCCATTTGGACTCCGTTTGATATTCCTTTTCTTCGAAACACTAAAATAGGCAAAAAACAGCAATTCGGGTTAGGCCTCCAGTTAGTAGGTTAGTCCCAAAAATGATATAAGGTCTAAAGTAAAGTCCATAAACATCCAAAACGGGTAATATAATAGCATGGAACAATAAAAAATTATAGATACGTTGGAGACGTATCAAGAATCCACGAAAAAGCATTTTTTATGTTTCAAAAACTGGTGTTATTCTGCATATTCTCAGTCTGATGATTTTAGCTCAAGAAAGAATTCCTAAAAGCATGCACACCCGAAGAGTTTGGTGAATGAAGGATGCAAATATACACTTTTATGTATGAAATATCTAAGTCATGCTCAAACGAAACAAATAGTACAATATGAGCGCACAAACGATGAATCCATGTCAATATGTTTGGTTAGCACATGCTTAGCTGGATCAATGACAGAAATAAAAGTTCTCAAAAAATATTGGAGCAAGAACTGTCGAAGGGGGCCACCAGCAGGCCCCAAGCCTGGGGGCGCACCTACCCCCAAGGCACTCCTGGTGAGCTTGTGGGTCCCATGAGCCATCATTAGACTAATTCCAAGTTTATATATTTCGTCTTCCCGAGAGAAAAACCAGAGAGAAAGTTTTATTGCATTTTACGATACAGAGTCACCGCCACCTCCTGTTCTTCGTCGGGAGCCCTAATCTGGAGTCCGTTTGGGGCGCCAGAGAGAGGGATTCATCGCCATCGTCATCACCGATCCTTCTCCATCAACAGTTTCATGATGCTCACCATCATTAGTAAGTAATTCCCTTGTAGGCATATTGAAGGTACATGGAGATGGATGAGATTTCTTATGTAATGATGTCAATTTGTTAGTTCTCGATCCCTAGTATCCATTATGTTCTCAGATTGATGTAGCTATGAGTTTTCTCTACTTAATGCTTGTCACTAAGGCCCAAGTGTCATAATTTCATATCTGAATCTCTTTGGTTTCCGCAAACATATTTGAGTTCTTTATCCTATCTGCAAGTTATATGCACATGTCATTGTTATGAACCATAAACCCCGAGGTGGGATACTCTCTGGGATGACTATAATTTGACGAGTTCATGTATTCACTATGTGCTAATGCTTTGTGCCGGTCCTCTATCAAAAGGAGCACCTTAATAACCCCTAGTTTACATTAGGACTCCGCTCCCACGGGAGGGTTGGACAAAAGATGTCATGCAAGTTTATATCGCAAGCACGTATGACTATATACATAATACATGCCAATATATCACTACCGCAAGATGGTCCAAATGCAACACCAGTATTGGAGACCAATCAACGAAACTATGTGCGATGCATGAATCTCAAACGATATCGTAATAAAACCGTCACTAATAAGACGAACTGTGTGCGATGTCGGAGACATCAAGCACGATTCAGATTAGAAATGCGTGTGCGATACGTGGCATACATGTGATCCATATTAAGTGCCTGCAATGAGCCAGAACAACAGAAACTGTTAGCCAGATCAATGTGTACAGTTCACCCGGGTGAACTGTTTGTGATTAGCCAACACAACAGAAATGGTTAGCCAGATCAAGGTCTGTGCGATACACGGCATACAGTTCACTCGGATGAACTATTTGCTATGAGCCAAAACAACAAAAATGGTCTTAACAAGCCGTGTGTGTTGTAGGCAAACGCTTGCTGGTATACAATTGTCAGCGATTGATGAAATGATCACCGATGAGTTCCCTAGTTTAGTCCATGGGCGATGTGATTTGCTCTGTTCGCACAACATCTATGCTTTGTCTACAGAACAACAACATATATACTTATAAGAACATGATTGCATAACAAATTAAACATCCAATTCCATAAGTGACTACACACATAACATTTGCACACACCAAAGTAAACAATTACATGCATACTTAACTAGGAGAAACGATCATCTAATCATCTACTTCTTGTTGTGATGACGCTTGCCATTGCTCTGCTTCCGGCTGGATCCCTGGCCGTTTTGGGGAAGAAGTAGGCACTTCCTCATGTCAACGATTGAGGGAGTCCTGGATTAAGGGGTCCTCGGACAGCCGGACTATATGCTTATGCCGGACTATTGGACTATGAAGATACAAGATTGAAGACTTCATCCCGTGTCTGGATGGGACTCTTCTTGGCGTGGAAGGCAAGCTTGGCAATTCGGATATGTAGATTTCCTTCTCTGTAACCGACTCCGTGTAACCCTAACCCCCTCCGGTGTCTATATAAACCGGAGGGTTTAGTCCGTAGGACAACAACAATCATACCATAGGCTAGCTTCTAGGGTTTAGCCTCTACGATCTCGTGGTAGATCAACTCTTGTAATACTCATATCATCAAGATCAATCAAGAAGGAAGTAGGGTATTACCTCCAGAGAGGGCCCGAACCTGGGTAAACATTGTGTCCCCCGCCTCCTGTTACCATTAGCCTTAGTCGCACAGTTCGGGACCCCCTACCCGAGATTCGCCGGTTTTGACACCGACATTGGTGCTTTCATTGAGAGTTCCACTGTGTCGTCACGGTAAGGCTTCATGGCCCCTTCAATCGTCTGCAGCGATGCGATCCAGGGTGAGGTCTTCCTCCCTGACCAAATCTTCGTATTCGGCGGCTTCGCACTGCGGGCCAACTCGTTTGGCCATCTGGAGTAGATCGATAGCTATGCCCCTGGCCATCAGGTCAGGTTTGGAAGTTTGAACTACACTGCTGACATCCGCGAAGACTTGATCTTTGATAGATTCAAGCCCATGTCAGGTGCATCGTACAGTCACGATGAGCACGACTTAGATCTGTCATCGGACGGTGTTCAGGAGAACGCACCTGCAGCTGCCCTGGCCTTAGATCCGGAGCAGATCGTGCCGTCCGAGGACGGGTGGATAGACCCTGCCACGAAGGCCACACACTCATTGGCGATAGAGCCGAACACATACTTTGCCTCCAATGAGGTCTGTGTCATCGGACCCTCGGACTCGTCGCCGGCCATAGGCTCCGAACTGCGCGCATCTGTGCCTGTTGAACCTGATTGGGCACCGATCATGGAGTTTACCTCCACGGATATTCTCTAGCACTCGCCCTTGGGTGACATGCTAAATTCGTTGAAATCCCTCTCCCTGTCAGGAGATTCTTGGCCGAACTATGTCCGACTTGAGTGGGAAGCGGATGATGAAGAAATCCGTCGCCCACCCACCACCCACTTAATAGCCACCGTCGACGACTTAACCGACGTGCTTGATTTTGACTCCGAAGACATCGACAGTATGGACGACGATGCCGGAGAAGAACGTGAACCACAGGGCGCTGGACAGACACCTCATCATATGATATATATGGTGGACACACCCAAAGAAAGCAATGGCGATGAGGCAACGGAGGATAACTCCCTGGAGAAGCAATCTAAGCGCCTACGTCAGCGGCGCCGCTCTAAGCCCCGCCATAGCAAAAATAGCAATATCGGCACAAGAGACAATAGCACTTCGAATGATGGTGAAGAAGAAAACAATCCCACCCAGCCAGACTTTGAGCAAGCCGAATGGGAGGATGGGAAAGTCAGCCCTGATGAACAGGCATTGGATGGAGACTTGGAGGATGACAATTACATGACCCTCTCCGAAGATGAGGTGAGCATCAGCAACGACGAATTTATCATGCCCGAGGATCCCGTCGAGCAGGAGCGCTTCAAGCGCCAGCTTATAGCCACTGCAAAAAGCCTAAAGAAAAAGTAGCAGCAGCTTCAAGCTGATCAAGATCTGCTAACTGATAGATGGACCGAGGTCCTGATAGCAGAGGAATCTGGACTCGAGCGCCCATCCAAAAGCTACCCAAAGCGCATGTTGTTACCTCAATTCGAAGAGGAGACATTAGAGCCTACACTACCAGCGCAGGATGCGGCCGACCGGCCGCCTCATGGCCGAGATAAAGCGGCGTATCATCCTGAACATGAGCCCGCACCCTGTCGCCAAACAAATAAAAACACGAAGGCCGGGGGCTACAGGCATGACCTGTGAGACGAGTTAGAAAACAAAGCAGGACAGTCAAGATCGATCTACGGATCACGGGGACGCGCCCCAACGCGTGATGATGATTGTCGCGCCGGATACACTAAATACAAATCCGGCTGGTCCGAATACTACAGACCAGACCCAGATGAACTGCGTCGAGATGTAGCCCGACATAGAGGCGCCGCACACCCCCTATGCTTCACTAATGAAGTAATGGAGCACGAGTTCCCAGATGGGTTTAAACCCGTGCATATCAAATCATATGATGGGACAACGGACCCCACGGTGTGGATTGAAGATTTCCTTCTCCACATTCACATGGCCCGCAGCGATGATCTGCATGCCATCAAGTACCTCCCACTAAAACTAAAGGGGCCGGCTCGGCACTAGCTAAATAGTTTGCCGACAAACTCTATTGGAAGTTGGGGGAACCTGGAAGACGCATTCCTGGATAACTTCCATGGCACTTATGTGCAGCCACTGGATGCTGATGATTTAAGTCATATAACCCAATAGCCCGGAGAGTCAGCCAGGAAATTCTGGACTCGGTTCCTAACTAAAAAGAACCAAATTGTTGATTGTCCGGATGCCGAAGCCCTAGCGGCCTTTAAGCATAACATCCGCGACGAGTGGCTCGCCCGACACCTCGGCCAAGAAAAGCTACCTATATTCCCTCGCAAATCAAAACGGTGAACATGATAAACGCCACCTATATTCCCAAGCGGGAGCGAATGTGCACTCTTAGGGATGGCGACGCAACTGAGCCAGTCGCCCCAAAATACAACCTATGGTCGTCCGACCTGATCACCTTTGACCATTAGGGTCGCCCGGTCAATACCAGTCAAGGAAATTCAGCCGCACTAGTCCTGGACCCAATAATTAACGGATTCCACCTCACACGAGTCCTTATGGACGGAGGCAGCAGTCTGAACCTGCTGTATCAGGACACAGTGTGTAAGATGGGTATCGGTCCTTCAATGATCAAACCCACTGAAACCACCTTTAAGGGTGTTATACCAGGTGTGGTGGCCTGTTGTACATGCTCCATCACTCTGGAGGTAGTCTTTGGACCACCGAACAATTACCGTACCGAAGAGTTAACCTTCGACATCGTCCCTTTTCGTAGTAACTACCACGCATTGCTCGGACGAACCGCGTTTGCTTGATTCAACGCGGTGCCACATTATGCCTACCTTAAGCTCAAGATGCCTGGTCCGCGCAGCGTCATAACAGTTAACGGCAAGGCCGAACGCTCCCTCTGTGCTGAAGAGTACACCACCGCCTTCACAGTAGAAACAACTAGGGGCATCTTTCAATCGAACTTTGAGTTGCCACCCAAGCTTCCGGCCTCCATCAAAGGAGTCCGAACTACTTCACGGCAGGATAGCCCAGCTTGTGAGGAGCTCAATTAAAACACTCTGGCAGTAAACGGAGGCAAAGCTAGGATAGGCCACACACTGCGGCTTAACCGCTCCATGGCACACAAAAGTTTTTGCATTTTCTTTGCAGGTCCAAATTTTGTAGGCCATCACTGCTGACATGGCGGCCAGGCCCACGAGAGGACGAACATACCAAGGAAGGAAATAGCTCAATTGCGTATGGGAATCATTAGATATTCCCCTTGATGATCATCCGATTATTACCCGGATCCGCACATGGCTTCCTTCCCCCGGTCACAGCAGGTTCCGAAGTCATATTTCATTTATCACATTATTTGTACTCGTATGCTTTGACGTATTACCCAGTTGCAATATGTGGCTTTATATGATGTTTACTTGCTGCTCTTTCTTATTGATATCCTTTTTCAAATGGCATCTGTATACTACGACATGCTACGCCAGGGGCCTCGTTGCACCCATAATACGGCAATAAAGTCTGAACACCCTCACGGTTGTTCGGCACCCCGAACTTATAACATTATATGCATCGACTCCGAATCATGTCTTGGGTCAATAGTTGGGTTTGCCCAGCTCCCATGTTTTGCCGCCTAACGTTCCGCTATATCAGCTAAGGTGGCATAGGGAGAACTACTGCGATTGTGTCCCGGTTCTTCCGGATGAGCGCCTCAGCAGAGAAAGCCGAAAACTGACTGTCATGATATGGCGAGAGCTGGTCAGCTGTTCGAGAGGTTCCAAAATCTTTAAGGATTTCTTCTGCATAATGCAATAACTAATGCAGCATGTGAGGGATCGGTTCTTTTTCCGATCAGGTGCTTATAGAGCCCCTAATGCAGTCTTCCGAACACTAGGGGCTGCACCTACCTTCCTTCTACCAAACTCCTATGGCTAAGTGAGAGTGATAAAGCCCTATAGTCTGATTTCCTGGTTCGTTGCGCTGAACACCTCCTTCAAGGACCCACAACTGGGGTAAAGAGTGCTCAGATTTATCCCGAACACCCCCGTACTTCCTACATGGGGGCAGAAGCCGACGACTGGCCAACTCTCAGGATTAACATATGAAATGGCCGCACCAGAGGAAAAAATTTCAAATAACAGGCAGTAAATAATAGAAATGACCTTGTTTAATATTAAATAGGACAACATGAATGTATTCATGGGAAGATAATGTCCTTGGCGCATTGCTCCGCCACAAGGCGGGATCCTTTTAGGACGCTATCATAATATAACTCGGGCTTGCGGTGCTCCTTCCCCTCCGTCGGTCCTTCGGTCATCAGCTTTTCAGCATCCATCTTCGCCCAGTGCACCTTTGCACGGGTGAAGGCCATTCGCGCACCCTCCATATAGACCGACCGCTTGATAACTTCAAGTCGAGGGCAGGCACTCACAAGCCGCTTTATGAGCCCTAAGTAACTGCTGGGAATCGGCTCAGTAGGAGATAGCCGGATAGTTAAATCCTTCATGGCTAGTTCGGCCGCCTTATGTAGTTCAATTAGCTGCTTCAGCTGATCGGCAAAGGGCACTAGATACACCAGCGCCAGATACTGCAACCAGAAGAGCTTCTCCGCAGTGCTCCTATCTTCGGCTCGATAGAATTGTGCGGCATCAGATATGATGCGTGGCAGCTCCGCAAACACCCCTGGAGAAATCCGAATTAAAGTTAGCAACATGATTTTCTCCCCAAATACTAGCTTTGCATAGCAAATTCCTTACCCGCCGCGATCTTCCTCGCCTCTTGGATTTCCTGTAGGGCACCTTGGGCTTCCCCCCGGGCATCGCGCGTGGCTTGACGAGCCTTGGTGAGTTCAAATTCTTTCTCCGTTAAACTCTGCTCCAAGGTCTCACATTTCTTCACGGCCTCTTGAAGCTCTCGCTCAGCTTCTATAACCCTGGCCTCGTGCTTTTTGCGAAGAGCCTGCTCTGCGGCTGCCTTCTTCTCAGCTTCGGCCACAACCTTCTTAATAGCCTCAACTCCGTCCATCACCCCTAGAGCACACCATAAAAATATTTTCATCATACTAAATTATTCATTCACGCTGAATGCAGACAAGGTTTTTTTGCATACCTTGGTGATCCTCCAACTGCTTCTTCACTCGGCCGATTTCTTCTTTGGCCCACTCCAGACTCTACTTCAGTCCAGAGACTTCCGCAATGTGAGAGGCGGCAGTCACTATTGATGCCTGCTTATAAAAAGAAAGAGGAAAAGTGGCCATAAAGTGAGTCTCCTGTGAACACATATTTGATCCTCTGTCCGGTTCTTTCTTTCACCGAACAGTGTATCAGGGGCTACTACTATACTACAACACTCTTTGAAACCTCATAAAACATACCTCAAAGCCCATTATAAGGCTGATGCAAGCTTCATTCAGCCCACTCTTAGCGGACTAAATCTTCTCAATCACCGCACCCATCAGGGCACGGTGTTCCTCCAAGATGGAGGCGCTTTTCAGCACCGCTGATAAAGTGTCCGGCACCTGTGGTTAGACAAAGGTTGCCGGTGGAACAGGCACACCCCCTCCAGCTGAGGGAGGCTGCCTGCCTGATTCCGGAGCCGTATCGGTCTCCGGAATTGTGTCGGAGGGCCGGATTTGAGTTGGCCCTCGCTGTCGATGTCCATGGGAGCCTTTTCTCCTATGTGTCCGGCCACCAAAGTCTGACCCCCTGGCGCTACCCTGACGGTCTTTTGGCCCCCTCCTTGGCCTAAGTCCCTTTGGGACGATGCCTCGGTATCGCTCACGTGTTTTGGGAAAGGGGCCTTCGGGGGCATCCCGCTGTCCATAGCATCCGAGCTTAGTACATCCCCCGATGAGGATTGTTCGATGCGGGACCTTGCCGGACTGTAAAAAAAAAGGGCATGCCTCAATGACTAAGCGCCATACAATAGTGAGTCTGGACGTGTAACGTGTTCAGGTTTTATATACTCACGATCTCACCAGGGGCTAGGCCCTGGGATCCCACTACGGGCTGCTGTCGGTAGCGGCGGCGGACTCCTCCGAAAAGGGGTTTTGCCTTCTTAGGCAACTCGGCCTCCAAGGATGTGGAGGCCGTCCTTTTCTTTCTTTCCCTTGCTGGGGATTGGTTTTCCTCCTCTTCTCCGTCCTCTTCGGAGGAAGAGTGGGCCTTGGAGTCTTCGGATTTTTTGTCCGAAGTGCCGCGGCGACGAAGGCCGCCCCTAGTCTCTTTGGCTTCCTTCTCGGCCTTCTTCTTTGGTGCCTTGTAAGGCGCTAGGACCAGCATCTTCATCAGAAGTGGGCCGGCGGTTCTTCTGGCAGTGGGGCCGGATAGTAGATCCGCCCCGCCTTCTTCGTCCAACCCTGGAAGAGTGGTGGAAAACACATTAAGCATTTCCTCGGATTATGCAAATAAAACGTATGAGTTGCCAACATATAGTGACTTACCAAACTTGCAGGACGGGACGATTGGTACCCGCTGTCCTCGGCTGAGTCCGGCCAGGATTTGGCAGACTTGAAGAGCACCTTCCAGATATCTTTGTGTGAGGAGCCAAAAAGCTCTAGCAGGGTCTGCTGCTTGGCCGGGTCGAATTCCCATAAATTGCAGGCCATGTGTTGACAAGGAAGAATCCGGTGAACTAACATCACCTGGACTACATTGACAAGTTTGATATTCTTGTCTTCCATATCCTTGACGCGCGTCTGGAGCACCAACAACTCATCAGGTGAAGACCAGTTCAGGCCCTTCTTGGGCCAGGACGTAAGCCGCAGGGCAGCTCCAGATCGGAATTTAGGAGCGGCAGCCCATTCCGTGCTGCGCGGCTCAGTGACATAGAACCACTACTGTTTCAATTCCTTGACGGAATCATTGAAAGTACCTGATGGGCATGTGAGATTGGGCATCTTCCTCACCATGGCACCTCCGCACTCGGCATGCTCGCCGCTCACTACCTTGTGCTTCACATTAAAAATCTTCAGCCATAAGCCAAAGTGTAGTGAGATGCGGAGAAGGGCCTCGCACATGATGATGAATGTCGATATGTTGAGGAAGGAATTGGGGGATAGATCATGAAAATCGATCCCATAGTAATACATGATGCCTCAGACGAATGGGTGGAGGGGAAACCCTAGCCCGAGGACAAAATGAGGGAGGAACACGACCCTCTCGTGGGGTTCCAGGGTGGGAACGATCTGTCCCGCCATCGGGAGACGATGGCTGATTTTCTTGGCCAGATACCCGACCTCCCGAAGCTTTTTGATATCCTTCTCCCGGACGGTAGAGGCCATCCACTTGCCTCTTGCTCTAGATCCAGACATTTTCGGAGGGCCTTTATGGGCGGAGAAGACGAACGCTTGGGCGATGGAGCTCGAGTGGGAGAGAATGGATGAGCAAAGAAAGGAGAAGGTGTGGGTGAAAAAGGAGGAGTCCTAATCTCCTTATAAAGGTAGCAGCGATCCTGTGCCTCCCCACTTTCCCTGTAAACTCACTTATTCCCTAAGCGCCGTGTTGATGGCGCGGTTGGGTTACCCACACCTGTATTGATGAGAATCCCACGATAAGGGGACACGATCTCTGCTTCAACAAGATGTGCCAATGAAACCGCCTTGCAATACGTGCAGTAGCAGGTTAAGAAAAACGGTTCGCATAATGACCGGGCCGCGGTGTGATGACACGCTATGAAAGATTGTCAGAAGATTAGATTCATGAAAAATTGTGCTCTCTACGGTGGTATGTGGAATTTTTTTTGCAGAACCAGACATGATTCGTGTGTTCAAAATCTACCTTGGAGTATTCGAAGAAGGAACCCACCTTGCAATGCCAAAGACAATCTGCGCACCGGAATCATCGTCATTGAAGCCTGGTTCAGGGGCTACCGAGGGAGTCCTTGATCTGCCTCCCTCAGTCCTTGGCCGCGTACACGGCGTGAGCTTCGTCAAGTGTCTCCATCCAGGCTGAGTGTCAAGCATGTTTGTACTTGTTACAGAAATCCTTCATGTCTCTGTAGTAGGGGTTGATGATGGCCTCGACGAGGTGAACCAGTAAGTCCTTATCATGCTTCTTGCTGCCCCAGATCTTGTATTGGCCCTGAATGTCGAAAAGATTCTGGCTGGAGATACCCGAATTCTTGAGCACCTTTACATCATTGGTGATGTCCACCATAGCGAACCTGTAGTGGGGGTTGTTGACAAACCCAGTGAAATTCTTGCAAGGCCTTGTGGCCAGGCAGTAACTGTAGATGAGGACGTGATTGTGCATGCACGTCTAGGTGACGACGCCCTTGTGATGAGACCCGACATGAGCACGGGTGTACTCGAGGTCGATCCACTTTGTACTTCTCCGCAGCAAGCAACAACTCCATAGTGTGAATGAAGTTCTCCACCAAAATTGGATTGTTGATGTACACCACTGAGAGCTTTGTGAACCTTATGTGGGTGTCCAGTACGCCGTGCATGGTGAACTACCGCTCATCATCGGCAGCCGATGGGAGTGCCATCGGAGCCACGCACGTACCCTCTCTGTATTTGTCATCGTGGGTGTGCTTCTTGCAATACTGGGGCGCGTTTGAAAGGTTGAAGAGACACAAGGGTTAAATGAACATGTAATCTTCATGTCTTGTCACCGCATACGTAGCGGAGGATTCTCGTGCACGTTTGAGAACCCCACACGTGTTTCGTTTGACCACGCATGGACTCCCAGATGTGCCAAATGTATTGTTGGTGAGCCTGTTACCGCGCAACCACGCAAGCTTCCTGCCCGACTCGTTTGGCCATGCGTCTGCTAGAAGAGGGTCCAATCATGGGTGTTTATTGGCAAAAGTTTTGCAAAAATGAAGTGTGTGGAATGACTTAAAGCAGCACACATGTTTGACAATAAGTTTACCCATGGGTGATGAGGTCAAAGTTACCGAGACGGGTAATGATGGACATTCAAGTGCGATAATTCTGCGCTCTACAAGGCACACAGTTGAAGAAACCAACTATGTGCCATAATGTCAAAGATCGCTATCAAGTATGCAATATAGATCCTTCGCGATGAGATCGACAGGGGAGACACATTCGACAGTGGTAAATAAGAACAAGTCCATTGAGATCCAGATATTCATCGTCCATTGCATATTAAGGTCAAAATAGTACTACCAATATATGTGCCTCATACGATGCCATTTCAACGATTGTACCACAAAAGCCCGACATATTAAAAGGTTCAAACTCCAGAGTTAGAAGGCTCAAATTCAAATATTACAAGGTTTGAACTGATATTAGAAATGAAATTCAGCTCATGCAGTTGGAGACGCCTGTGCTGATTAGTTGAACATGGACACATGAGAGGTTCAAACTAATATTACAACTTGTTTCAAAACCTCAACACTTCTGCAAAAGGATTAACCACTGATAAGTCATGTATGGGCTTGACAAATGATTTCCGATTACTTTGTTAGCTGAACTTCCGAAATGAAATTCAGCTTCTACAGAACCTTTTCCATTCTGCTATAGTGATCGATGTTGATCAACAAACCATTTAGTTTTGCGAAATAAATGCAGGGCAAACCTCATTACCTTTAGCACCCTTGCTCCCACAACAAAGAACATGCAGAATATAATCTCCGATAAGGTCCCTCGGTAGGAGTTCAAAGTAATTTCTGAGAGATGCAGATCAAGGCATTCGATGTGATCATTATATTGTATCACATTATCCAGTACCGAGACTAATCTTATCTACAAAAGAAGAGAATGTATTTGTGCCTACATGCAGTTTTGAACAATACATGCCTCTTTGATTTGCAAGATTTCAATGTTACACAAATAGAGTGTCATGCCATCTTCGATCCTACATGATTAACATGGGTATTTGATTACAATCAACAGAAATATAGGCTTTTTCACAAGACACTACTGGGGAAAAGCCTAGCAGTAGCACTGGTTTTCGGCCTATCAGTAGCGCGGGTAAGCGCGCTACTGATACGCCGCTACAGCTAAAGCTTAGCAGTAGCACCTACTGGCACTTGCTACTGCTATATCTACTTAGTAGTAGCGCTTTCCAAATCAATCGCTACTGCTAATTACTAGTAGCGCTTTCGAAAACAATCGCTACTACTATTATTCCGTATTCTATTTCTTTTGAATTTTAGGTCGTATTCATACACCTTTATACAATTCTTCATACAGTAGCAATTTAGAGATTGTTTTTACATTATAGTGAGGTCACTTTGGATCCATCCATTTGAAATAATCCACGGTTCTTTCACCCAATGACATAATAACTTATCATCATCATCATAATATCATTAACAACTTATCATCATAATATATATCATTGTCATATAACTCCTAATAATCATCATTTTCGTCCATGAGACATCATATATATAACAACTTGGTCACTAGTTATAATAACAACTCCTCCTCATCATCGTCATAGTACTCATAATCACTACTCCTACTCAGCATCACCATCAAGTCTAAGACATTGTAGTCATATATAACCAAGACTAACTAATTGTTCTTAATACTTAGGACCCACTCCTCTCTCCTAGCTAAAATACCATAAAACAGATAAACTGGTCCTTCACCATAATGGAGAATGGACATAAACCTATCTCCAACTTGTGGCTTGCACACATTCATTTTGTCTCCAATTATTTGCGTGTGCGCATTCATCATTTTGCTCCATTCTTTGATTTTGAGCCTTCCATCATTTGAAGAAATCGAGTATGCAGTATGGTAAGCCTTCGAAGGAGTTGGTCGTAAGCTAACCATATGCAAATCACCTTCGGTAAATAGCATGTCAGGCACAACCTGCTTCGGGAGCCTCTGTTCAAAAACGTAATAGTAACATATATAGTTAGCAATGTAGTTTACTTAAGAATAATGTATGCAATGAAGTTACCATCATTAACAAAATCTTACCAAGTTTTTGGCAATGAAGTTACCATCAAGCAATTTATGGACTAGTGGCATGTATCTAGTATAATTTGGGCTTATAGAGTGACTGGTTTTGAAGGCCTCAAGATGTTCTATGAATGAGACAAGATAACCTTTCTCCTCACAATTAAGCTTGGAGTCATAGATGTAGTATGTGCTGTCTACTACCTTCCGAGTATTTCTTGAAGCTAAGAAATAAGCTGACAATTATAAATAAATAAGTTTAGTACGAATGAACACCAAATATTTTTAAATTAACAACATAAATTACCGAACTTAACAAATTAGTTTGACAAACTCACATCTAGGAAAAACTTGAGGCATATCCACATCCACCCAGATGTCGATATTATCATCATCATCATAATCTTCGGGACGAATATCAAATCTTATTCGCATTCCCTCCTCAAATCCATATGCCTTGCAGAGAGCTTCCCAATTAGAGCAACCGAAATGGGAGCGATCGACCACATTGTACAACTTAACCAGAAACTCATAACCATGTTTAGTTCTTAAGTGAGCCCTCCTCGTCTCCACATTCTCAAAGTCATCTAAACCAAAACCAAGCTTCTCCAATACATATGGTCTAGCATGGCACTGGATGTACTAATCGAATTGTAAAAAATCCATAAATTACACATTGAACAAAAGAAGCACAAGTGATGATATTAATTATGATGAAATTCTTGTCGTTGTGTACCGTACAAACATCAAAGGTCTCTTCCAGCTTCATCGTGAAAAACCTATCATTTTGCACGTGAGGAAACCTGTCGCACACACCCCGGTCATCGTAGCAGTACCCGCACTCTGGGATCCCATCGTCATTAGACATCTCCTGTGTTCAAGATTCAAAGATTATAACTTGATGGCAAAATCCAAAAAATCTGGCATGACCTTTGCTAAAAAAGGACATATCGAGCGCCTGAAATTTGCTGGAATGGAAATTAATCAACACTCTAGCAAAACATAGGCCACTTATCGATGGTCATTGCATTTTAATGGTTGAAAATATGAACAAAAACATTTGAAAATATCTTATATATAATCCTAACACTAAATAAACTAGTTTTATTAACTACTTAGTAAATAAACTAGTTCTATTAAGCACTTACTATAAATAAACTAGTTCTATTAAGGACTTACTAAATAAAATACTTCTATTAAGCACTTAATATAAATAAACTAGTTATATTAATCACTTACTAAATAAACTATTTCTATTAAAAACTTTCTAAAAATTCTACTACCCTATTTCTACCCTAAAATTTCTTACTTCTATTTTATTCAAAACACCTAAAATAGTCAAAAAATATTCTATTAAAAAA
>NC_041387.1:111657009-111661533 GCF_002162155.2 Triticum dicoccoides | reverse complement strand
ACATAGACAAGGGAGGGAGGGAGGAGAGAGGAGGGGGAGGGGCCGTTCGGAGGAGGAGGAGGGAGGGGCGGTGGGAGGAAGGCTGCCGGCAAAGGAGGGAGGAGGGGCGGCCGAAGGTGGAGGGAGGAGGGCATAGTGGGAGGAGGAGGGAGGTAGGCGCGGTGGGAGGAGGAGGGACGGAAGTAGGGAGTACCTCGGTGGCGGACGGACGGCGGCGGCGGCAGCGACGGACGACAGGTATCGGCGCGGGCGAGAGTGACTGAGAGGGAGAGTGAGTGAGAGAGAGGGTCGGCCGCGTGGGGGGATAAGGTAGGGTTAGTAGTAGCGCGGGTCAGATAAAAGCGCTACAGCTAAGGAGAATAGCAGTAGCGTTGGGCGATGATACGTGCTACTGCTAAGTTGTGCTAGCCGTGTGCGCCCAGTTCAGACATAGCAGCAACGCTTTTTTCCAGTAGCGCAGTTTGTTTATACGGGCTGCTACTAAGTAGCAGTAGCGCATGATTTTTTTCCAACGCTACTGCTAAGATGTTGTGTATAAGGTTTTCCCTAGTAGTGAGAGGTTAGAGTGGATGGAAATTTCCCTACAAAAACTAGTATAGATGAATCCAAAGGAGAAATTGCTTATGGATTCAAACCATATGAATCAAGCAACCACTATAGGAAAAAACATCTATGTACTAAAATCCCCCAAAATTCCATTAGAAATCATAGTACATTCATCATTGTAAACTTGGGAAAAGGTACAAACATTGAACTCCCTTCTGGTTAACATTTTATAGGAAAGGAGCATCACCTCGATATATAGCTTCTCCAGGCACGGAAAGCATCTCAAGAAACTGACAACTTGGTCGAGGATGTGATTCTAGTGCGACCTTCACTGTGCGAAGATATGGGGTCAAGCTTGTCGGAATCATTTTCCTGACAGACGAACATACATCTTCAAAATTAAAAAAATGTTAATTTCAAGAAGGATAAGAAGAAGAAGGCTGTTGTACCTGAACGAGTGTGGATCCAATAACAAGTTTAGAGTATTTGACAGACGAGTAGCCCACCACTGTCAATTTTGGCGCAAAAATGACATTGATTCTTGTTGGACCTTGTTGATCAACTACAAGTAATCTCTCAACTAAAGTGTGTCCTCAATGACCCTACTTTGATACACCTTATGAGATCTCTTGTTGCAGCACTAGCAACACACATAAATTGTTCGGATAGTCATGGAGGTGATGTGGAAGCTACTCAACCCATTGATCGCTTGGAGACGAAGGTACTCGAGTGTAGTACAACCACGGAGTAGCCCCCCATGTCATACTTGAGGATGCAGACGGCGATGAACTTGAGGTGCTTTTGTCGAGGGAGAAAAAGAGCAGGTGCGTCATTAATCCTGGGGGATGACAATTCACGAACCTGGTGAGGCATAGCGTGGGCGCGAGGCGGAGCACGAACGGTGGCAGCGAGCGCATATGCACATAATTAAAACTGAGCTCCCCGAGCTGATCGAGGGTGGGGAATTGGAACCACTTGTCAAGCTAAGCTTGGTCCTTGCCGTTGGAACAAAACTTTTGTGTGATAAGGACTCTGATTGGGGGCATGGTACCTGCCAAGGATCTGGACAATTCATCCAAGCTTTTGAGATAGCCATGGTAGAGCTTGTGGACGTTGATGAGGTCAAGTGGGGTGGAGTTCCACAGGGGGCGCCACCGCCATATTTGATTAGGATGAGGGATATGATGACTATCAACATATCATCAGGGAGGCTGCTGATGAAGTCTAGGCCCACTGGAGTCACTTGCGGTTCTTGCTCAACCCGCCTCCACTTGTTGGCAGCCTCGTCCTCCACCTCTGGAGTCTCCTCGGTGGTGGCACTATCTGATAGGAGTGGAGGAGGAGTGGGAGGATAGTGAATATTTAGTTAGAACAATGCAGAAGAAAAGTGTATTGGTAACTAGAAGTTACTAGGTAGGAACAGACTTAACAGATGCAAAAAATGGAATCCTAGTTGGTTGCTTAAATACTACATAGTTACTTTGTTATTGGTAAGTAATTCAACATGCAGATACTTGAAAAGAACACTTACTTCGAACAAAGTCTGGACAGATGATATCTCCTCGGTGGCGGCGCTATCTGATAGGAGTGGAGGAGTGGGAGGATAGTGAATATTTATTTAGAACAGGGCAGAAGAAAAGTGTATTGGTAACTACAAGTTACTAGGTAGGAACAGACTTAACAGAGTCAGAAAATGGAATCTCAATTGGTTGCTTAAATACTACACAATTACTTTGTTATTGCTAGGTAAGTCAACATGCAAATACTTGAAAAGAACACTTACTTCGAACAAAGTTTGGAAGGATGATATCGTTTGGAAGTTGGTGTATATAATATAACCAGGCTCTTTTAGGTGTAGTGCAATTTTAGTGCCATCTTTCACTACATAGAACTTAGAAATTACTGCCCGAAGGCCCACACAAAAATAGGAGTTACCGTGTTCATCAAGTTCTAGAGAAGCAACGATTGTAAATCCATGGTTTGTGTGCAATATGACACCCCTGGAGTCTTCAGTTATGTAAAGGCCAAGATTGTGTACGACAGTTGCTGTTGTAAAGCAAGGGATGTACTACAGGAAATGATAAGATTGTTAAAGAATAGGGTAACATTCAAATATGGGAGTAATTGAAAGAACAATACATCAATTGAAATCCAAGGACAAAAAATTGTAATTAAAGACATGATTTTATGCAAATATAAGAGTAATCGAAAGAACAATACAATGTTAATTTTCCTAATATTGAAGGAAGAAAAATCCCCTTCGATGTATATGTTGTATGTGGCACCTTTTATCCAAATGTAGCAACATATGGTATATGTTCTGAAACAAAGGCCATGTCAATCAAGGTAGGTGAGATTAAACATACTATGCACTTCATGAAGTCATCTGCTACAGTGAGATGGAACTCATCGGCTGTCTCATGATGTCTACTATGAAAATTTATTCTTGTAGATTCGGGTTTGGCCTCCAAGCGCAGTGTTTTTTAAGATAGTAGCAATTTTCCCTCAACTGATGACCTAAGGTTTATCAATCCGTGGGAGGTATAGGATGAAGATGGTCTCTCTCAAATAACCCTGCAACCAAATAAAAAAGAGTCTCTTGTGTCCCCAACACACCAAATACAACGGTAAATTATATAGGTGCACTAGTTCTGCGAAGAGATGGTGATACAAGTGTAACATGGATAGTAGATATAGGTTTTTGTAATAAGAACAATAAAAAACAGCAAGGTAGCAAGTAAAAAAAGTTAGCACAAACGGTATTGCAATGCTTGAAAATAAGGCCTAGGGTTCATACCTTCACTAGTGCAATCTCTCAACAATGCTAATATAACTGGATCATATAACAATCCCTCAACGTGCGATGAAGAATCACTCCAAAGTCTTATCTAGCGGAGAACATAAGATGAAATTATTGTAGGGTACGAAACCACCTCAAAGTTATCTTTTCTGATCGATCTATTGAGCTATTCCTATAAGTGTAAAACATCCCTAGAGTTCATACTAAAATAACACCATATGATACACATCAACCAACTCTAATATCACCTAGATTCCCTAGTGTCACCACAAGTATCTGGAGTTGATTATAAGCTATGCATCAAAAAACTTTAGATCCATAATATTCAATCCAACACAAAGAACTTCAAAGAGTGCCCCAATATTTCTAGTGAAGAAACAAGAACGAAAACATGCATCAACCCCTATGCATAGGTTACCCCAATGTCACCTCGGGAATCCGCGAGTTGAGTGCCAAAACATACATCAAGTGAATCAATATAATACCCCATTGTCACCACGGGTATTCATATGTGGGACGTGTTGGGGAACGTAGCAGAAATTCAAAATTTTCTACGCATCACCAAGATTAATCTATGGAGAGACTAGCAACGAGAGAGAGAGAGAGAGGGAGTGCATATTCATACCCTTGAAGATCGCTAAGCGGAAGCGTTGAAAGAACGCGGATGAGGTAGTCGTACTCGTGGCGACTCAGATCGCGGTCGATTCTGTTCTAAGCGCCGAACAACGGCGCCTCCACGTTCAACACACGTGCAGCCCGGTGACGTCTCCCATGCCTTGATCCAGCAAGGAGAGAGGGAGAGGTTGGGGAAGACTCCGTCCAACAGCAGCACGATGGCGTGGTGGTGATGGAGGAGCGCGGTACTCCAGCAGGGCTTCGCCAAGCACTACGAGAGACGAGGAGGGAGAGAGGTAGGGCTGCGCCTTGGGAGAGAGAGACTCATTTGTTGGGCAGCCCCAAAACCTCCACTATATATAGGGGGAAGGGAGAGGGGAGGCGCCCTAGGGTTTCCCCTAGGGGGGGGGCGGCCAGGGCAGATGGGATCTCCCCTTTGGGTGACTTGGCCCCCAAGCCAGGAGGTGGGAACCCTAGATGGGGCGTCCCAAACCCCATGGTCACGTGGGAATAGGTGAGGGGGGCACACACCCCCTTAGTGGGCTGGTTTGCCCCCTCCCCTT
>NC_041387.1:111589830-111656559 GCF_002162155.2 Triticum dicoccoides | reverse complement strand
CCCCGCAACACTTGTCGGGGCTCCCGAAACACCTTTTGGTCATGCTGGTCATCACCCGGTACCTCTGGAACACTTTCGGACTCCAAAACCCTTCGTCCAATATATCAATCTTCACCTCCGGACCATTCCGGGACTCCTCGTAACGTACATGATCTCATCCAGGACTCCGAACAACATTCGGTAACCGCGTACATGCCTTCCCTATAACCCTAGCATCATCGAACCTTAAGTGTGTAGACCCTATGGGTTCGGGAACCATGCAGACATGACCGAGACAACTCTCTGGCCAATAACCAACAACGGGATATGGATACCCATGTTGGCTCCCACATATTCCAGGATGATCTCATCGGATGAACCACGATGTCAAGGATTCAATCAATCCCGTATACAATTCCCTTTGTCTACCGGTATAGTACTTGCCCGAGATTCGATCGTCGGTATGCCGATACCTTGTTCAATCTCGTCACCGGCAAGTCTCTTTACTCGTTCCGTAACACACCATCCCGTGATCAACTCATTGATCACATTGTGCACATTATGATGATGTCCTACCGAGTGGGCCCAGAGATACCTCTCCGTCACACGGAGTGACAAATCCCAGTCTCGATTCGTGCCAACCCAACAGACACTTTCGGAGATACCCATAGTGCACCTTTATAGCCACCCAGTTATGTTGTGACGTTTGGTACACCCAAAGCATTCGTACGGTATCCGGGAGTTGCACAATCTCATGGTCTAAGGAAAAGATACTTGACATTTAGAAAAGCTTTAGCATACGAACTACACGATCTTGTGCTAGGCTTAGGATTGGGTCTTGTCCATCACATCATTCTCCTAATGATGTGATCCCGTTATCAATGACATCCAATGTCCATGGTTAGGAAACCATGACCATCTGTTGATCAACGAGCTAGTCAACTAGAGGCTCACTAGGGACATGTTGTGGTCTATGTATTCACACATGTATTGCGGTTTCCGGTCAATACAATTATAGCATGAATAATAGACAATTATCATGAACAAGGAAATACAATAATAACCATTTTATTATTGCCTCTAGGGCATATTTCCAACAGTCTCCCACTTGCACTAGAGTGTCACATCCCCAGTTCAGGCCTTGCTTGTTTTTGCTTTAGCATCCATGCATCATGTTTAAATTTTATGAAACTTGAAATGGGGGCTGATAAACCCTAGCAGCTAATGAAGTCAACTAGGGTCAAAATAAAATCTTTTCCAATAAACCCAAAATGCCCTCTGGAAATGTTCATGATTTCTGGTAAAGGTGAAAACCTCTGCCAAAAATGATGCACATATTTTTAGGCCATTCTGGATTTTTGAATTAAATCATTACTTATTTGCATTTGGGCATTTAAATACTATAAAATATTTTAAATGCTCAAATAATCCCAAACTGAAATGTTTACTGTAGGATATATTTCTAACAGTGGTCATGAGCAGTTGCATGATTTTTGGGATTGATTTAGTATTTTTAATAAAGCCGCAAAGTTGCAGAATAATAGAAAACAGAAACAATAAATAAAGGAGAGAGACTAACCTGGGACAACTTACCTGGCGCCCACCGAAGCCACCTGGACGGCCCAGCACTGTTGGCCAGCCCACAGGGGCATGCCCGTCTTCTTCCTTCAGCCAGTAGGCAGAGGAGAGGCGTGGCGCGCGCGTGTGCGGCTTCGGCCACCTCCTGCTTCGTCGTGTCGCGCTCTCCGTCAAGCCAATCCCGCGCCTGGAGACGCCTCGAAGCCCCCTCTCCTCTCCCTTACTCGCTGCACTCTCTCTCCCTCCTCTACTCTCTCCCCACGACACCACCGAACACGAGCTCGTCGCCGCCGACGCCGTTTACCATGCCCAGAGCCACCCCTCACCTTCCGCCATGCCCCAAGGCTCCGCCTCGACACCGATACCCGTCGGAGCCGAGAGCTCTTCGCCGCCGGCCATGTCGCCACCGTAGCTACCGTTGCCTAGAGCTGCAACCGAGCACGCAGCTGTGCTCAATGCACCCCCAGGAGGCCATAGCACCCATCCGCACCCTCTGCTGTGCTCCCTAACACAGACCCCGAGCTCGCTTGAACTCCGGTCGCCGCCGTGAGCTCGACTCCGGCGAGTATAGCGCACCCCGCCCGCTCCTTCCTGCTCCATTGGATGCGGAAGAGCACGGGCTCCCTTATGGTGGTCTCCCCGCCCCTAAACGCAGCCCCTAGCGCCGCCCAGTAGCAGCTCCGCCACGCGGAATGGTCGCCACCGGCCAAACTCCAGCGAGCCGACGTGACTCCGTCATTAGGAGCTAACCCAGCTAACTAAACAACCTACAGCCACTGACAGTGGGCCCCACCCCTGGTCAAACCCCAGTCAGCGCTGGGTTTGACCGGGATTAGTTCTTGTGTCACTGACGTGTGGACCCCGCACGTCAGGCTTAACCTGGACCTGGCCGTTGACTTGCTGACGTCACGCTGGCGTCAGGCTGACGCAGTTAATTCTTTCTGGATTTAAATTTAAATCAGGAAATTCCAGAAAATAACCAAAATCTCCAAAATTCATAGAAAATCAACCGTAGCTCCAAATCAAACAAGTTATATATGAAAAATTATCAGAAAAATCCAATCTATCCATATGTACCATTTTAATGCATGTTAGAACAACTTATGACTACTGTTTAGGACAATTCAATTAAATGGCATGTAATAAATCACATATGTAGTTTGAATTTGAATCTTTGATTCAAACCAACTTCATTTAATATGGTTTTAGTTGCTACAGCTCAAATCATAAGCATATTGCCATGTCATGAGCATGCATCATATTGTGCATTGCATTGATTGTGTTTCCTTCTGTGCTGCCGGTATTTGTCCCCTCTCGATAGACGTGATACCGACGATGTGATCGATGACACCGATGAAGAACTATACTATCTTCAGAAGTGCCAGGCAAGCAAAACCCCCTTGTTCATTCCGATAAAATCCCACTCTCTCGCTCCTGCTCTCTTTTACTGCATTAGGACAACAACGACATATTTGTTACTTGCTGCGGTAGCTGAACCCCTTATCCTCTGCATGACCTGTCATTGCCACAGTAAATAGATGAAACCCACTAGCATGAGTAGGAGTTGTTTGAGCCCTGATGTGCCTACTCATTCATGTTTATTTGTCATGCCTGCTACTTCTTAGAGTTGAGTCAGGTCTGATTCATCGGGGATGAATTGGAGGTGTGTAAACATGTCCTACTGTGTGTGAACTAAGTGTGTGAACACGATTTGGTAAAGGTAGCGGTGAGAGGCCATGTAGGAGTACATGGTGGGTTGTCTCATTGCACCCGTCCTCAGGAACTGAGTTCTGTGTTTGTGATCCATGATCAGTTACTACCACACATTGGGCTCCGGGCGCTCCAAGCTCTCTCGACTTATTAATCAACTTGATCTCTGTCCAGGAGTTGCAACTAGTTTCTGGTGTTTGTAGGTAGTGTTAGTAGTCTACCAAGTGGCACCCGGTACAGGTGGGCTTGGGACAGACTAGGCATAGTGGCACGGTGTACCAAGCGTAGATCCACCCGTCGAGGTGGGCTTGAGAACCCTGCACACATCGTTTGGGGACGTGAGCGACACCCTGGCCGGATCTCCTTGCGGATGGAACCCGAATAGGCGATAAACCTGGACGAGAGACTTGTGTGGTTAGTCAGGTCGTGGCCGACACCCTCGCTGGGCTTCCGCTTGAAGGTTGCCGAGTACATGTCGTGTAAACGACGGTAAGTGGTGAGAGTGTGTGTGAAGAAGTACACCCCTGCAGGGTTAATATGATCTATTCGAATAGCCGTGTCCGCGGAAAAGGACTTCTGGGTTGCCTGTATAGTTCATAGACAAGTGAAAGTGGATACTCTAAAATACGCAAGATAAGCGTGAGTGCTATGGATGGCGTTCTCGTAGGGAGACGGGAGCGGATCCATAGTGGTGTATTGATATGGTGAATATGTGGACTCGTGTGCGCCACCTCAAAAGAGTTACTTGCAGTCGTAGTTCAGGTTAGCCATCGAGTCAAAGCTGGCTTGCTGCAGTTAAACCCCACCACCCCTTTGTTGATACTGATGCATATGTAGATAGATCTGATGTAAATCTTGCTGGGTACATTTGTACTCACGTTGCTTAATTTATGTTTTTGTAGAGAGACTTCAGTCTCGCTAGTAGTACCGTGTGGACTTCGACGTTTAGCTTGTTACCTCAACTACGATCTTGTGCCTTCGGCAGGATCTGGTAGATAGACAGGCTTCTCAGCCTTTTTCATTTGTAGATGTCTGTACTCAAACATGTTAAGCTTCCGCTTGTGCTTTGACTTGTATGCTCTGAATGTTGGGTCATGAGACCCATGTTTGTAATATCTCGCTCCTCCGAGCCTATTGAATAAATACTTGAGTTGTAGAGTCATGTTGTGATGCCATGTTGTATTTGCACATATCGAGCATATTGTGTGTATGTTATTGAAATGCTTGGTATGTGTGGGATCTGACTATCTAGTTGTTTATCCTTAGTAGCCTCTCTTACCGGGAAATGTCTCCTAGTGTTTCCATTGAGCCATGGTAGCTTGCTACTGCTCCGGAACACTTAGGCTGGCCGGCATGTGTCCTTCTTCGTTCCTGTGTCTGTCCCTTCGGGGAAATGTCACGCGATGAATACCGGAGTCCTGTTAGCCCGCTACAGCCCGGTTCACCGGAGTCCTGCTAGCCCAGTGCTACAGCCTCGATTCACTCGCTGATGATCGACACGTTCGATGTTGGGTCATGGATGCCTGTCCCTGTAAGTTTGTGCCACTTTGGGTTTACGACTAGCCATGTCAGCCCGGGCTCCTTATCATATGGATGCTAGCGACACTATCATATACGTGTGCCAAAAGACGCAAACGGTCCCGGGCAAAGGTAAGGCGACACCCGTGGGGATACCGTGCGTGAGGCCACAAAGTGATATGAGGTGTTACATGCTAGATCGATGTGGCATTGAGTCGGGGTCCTGACAGCTTTGGTATCAGAGCTTGACTGCCTGTAGGATTACCAAGCCAAACTGGTCGAAGTCGAGTCTAGAAATGCTTTAGTTATATAAGGGAATTGATTGTGGGATGGAACGTAAGGCTCTTTTTACTCCTTATACCTTATGCCTTCTGATCCGAGTCATCTTATCTTTCCTACGGGGTTAAGAAATTAGGATTTCTCTTCTTTCTATCAGGATCACGTGTTACTAATCTGTAGTCCTATAGGATTGATGGTTCTAAGCTTGCGTTCAGTTCCTACTATCTTTTGTATGTTAACTGTTGATCTTGAAACCTTGATATTGTGCTTCTGAGTGGCTATGCCACCATTTTTGTAGCATGTCTCCAATCTTTTGAGCATTTACAGCCGTTATGCTGTCCGGGTCATCCCATGTTTCTAAATAATCTGATGCAATTGCAAAATCCTTTCCTCTGTTTCGATGTCCTTTCTGGCCGGGTTAACCACACTAAACGGTGAGTTGAGGTACTCTATTGCCTCAACGTATATGTTGGAGCTATTATTATGACCCTAGGTGTCTAGAGTATCACCTAGTAACTTAGCCATGTTTTGTGTTCCTAGTGTGATGATTCTGGCCATCATTCTCGAAAGCATCCCGTGATGCCACTTAGTTAGTAGGCATTCTATTCCTGGGTTCTTGACCCAAGATCCACCCTACTTACTTCATGTTGATAGTGTTTGCTCGTCCCTTTAGGTTATTAGTAACCTTTGCGATAGTCCTCGAGGTCCGTGGTATATCGTTCTTCCAATACCATGAACCAATATGGCAGAAGTTCCTCATTGAATCAAATATCACAATAGAGTGCTCTTTGGTGAGTTCTCCATTCTATATTGTGACTCTGCCAGTTTAACCTTTCTGCATGGGTTATCCGGAAGAAATATGTTGAGCTTTGTTTGACATACTAAATCTATGCATCCGCAACTCAGAAAATCATATGTTCTTTGCAGTTGTCCCTCTTTAGTTGTTTTCTAACCTTCGTCTATCAATTGATAGTCAAGAGTATGTGTGCATTCGTTCATCGATGCCTATTACTCTTGTGGTCTATCAAGCCATTCTATTCCAGAATGACTAGGAGAAACAAACACCAGTACCCCATCCATATCCAGGATTGGGTCAAGTTGTGCTCCGCAGAATAAATTCTAATCCAGCTTTTGCTCTGCTCCACCTTGGAGTATTACCATCTTTATATCAAGAATATCACGGGAATTGCTCACCATCCTATGAACTCTTGATACAGTGATAGTCTCTCCATCATTATTCATTTCTCGGTTCCCATGTTGTTGCAACCGGAATGTCGACAAGTGAATCGTGATGTGTGAAATCAATACTCCTAGCAACCTTGTTGCTTGGTAGTTAAAGGACAATAATTTCATTCTTAGCATGTTGGTTCTTGAATCATCATTCTAAGACTGATCGTGCTACCTAGTCCTTATTTTCGGTGCACCCTTCGATCAATGAGTTAGGATTGTGCCAATCCCTCGCTCCTTTGATCATACCGTCTTGCCCTGAAAAGCAAGATTGTTCTCGAGCTTAATAACATATCGGTGGTTCGTGATTTTCCGGATATCTTCTCGGAAGTGTCACCGGGTCGTCACCTGACCGCTATGTTGAGTTCGTGATAAAGTTGGTTTTCTTGTAAACCACCCTTACTCCAAGAATCTGTGTTGGATACCCTGAGCTAGTTGGTTAAGCTAAACAACAACTTGGAGAGTTGGAAGATAAAAGCTTGTCCGACTCAGTTCATTCCAAGGGATATCCTTGTGCGTGTGTGTTGAAGAAAGATGATATCTTCATTGACTGATCCTCGTGTCAATTGTTGGATCTATTGTCTTACCCAAATCTTTGATTTGCGTATGGGCTATCGTCAAATCAAGTCAGAACCAACGATATTCATAATGTTGTCTTACTCGTGGTTGATCCCTCGAGCATACACCATTACATCCTTTGGTCTGACCAGTGCTATCACCTTGTTCATATAATTATGGAATTCCATTCATATGGAAACCTGGATGAATTGTTGTTGAGCCCATCGACAACATCCTTATCCCCTCCATGATTCGTGTTGAACATCCAGCTAGTATTGGAAACTTCTATAAGCATTATCTTCATGTTCTGTGCATGAAGCATATGCCCGGATGAAGAAGTGACTTCCTCTAATTCATGTGCATCTGATGCAAGTTGCCGCCGTGGATTCGAGAAAATCAATGTTGCTTCCTCTGGAATCACCCCAAATCAGTCATGCATACGTGCGAAGTATTTTGTGGTTTGGAGACTTGCAACCTTCATTCTATATGTATTCCTAGCACACCAAGCCACTGATTGATTTGTTCAAGGAGAAGAAGTTCCTTCTTAAGATCAAGACTTATACAAGGACTTCGATATCCTCGATGATGGTTCCCCACCTGAACTCGGTAGTGTTTTTATTATAAGACTACTACGTGGTCATGCTTGTCTTGGACAGCGTGTTCACAAGTTTGTAGCAGAACCAACTCATGTTTTGGAGCCTGCTATCGTAGTTCATTTTCCTGAGAATCTCGCAACGTCATCTCTTTGGTTTGTGTTTCAAATTTTCTTTTCCAGACATGCTGTCTAAAATGTCCTGTTACCAACCAGATCTGAATCTCAGACAGATATGATGGTTGGAACTATTCCAAGATCTATCATGTAGGTCCCGACAAGGTTGATGTTGGCCGACACACCTAGCCGGAAGATCTATCATTGTAGTATCTTGAATGAGCAATTTGCCCATCTTCTCTATAAGGATTTCATGTGACTTTTCTAGAAGTATTCCTTATAAATCCTTTCTCTTCCGAAGTCTGACCTATACTTGATGGCCACATTAATGCTTTAATTATGACTGTGGTATGTAGAACATCAAGGAGAACATGAGAAGCGGAGTGCTAAATGTTTCTCGGTCAATCATCTAGATTTTGATCCCTTGGCCTCGCTAAGGTGAAATCTAAGAAAGTGTTATCTTCCTTCGCATTGGCATACTCCATCAGTATTTGTCATGGTAGTATGTTGTGTTGCCAGGATCCTTGACATGGATATTGGTAAAACCGTGATGAATATGGAAATGCCCAAGTTCTTGAGAGCACGCGTAAGCATTAGGTTTTATCGTCGTCATCAAATTGCATAGTGCTCTCAGTTTCCTCGGTTATGCTATAACTTTTCAAACAGTGGACTCACTCTCCACTGTTGAGCTTCTCGTCAGTTATTAAAATCATCCGTTGCGGTGTCCTCAACAAGGGAATCCACATCATCCATTCTAGCCTGAGTGTGTCTTTCTCCCGAACTCTGTCAAACGATCGTTCGTAAATTGCCTCAGGCTGGTGAGGAGAGTTCCAATGATCTATGTATCAAAAGAAATTCTTTTGCCACTTAAGGGATGATTCCACGAGTCACCTCCTCTAAGATGTCTCATTAAGGTATCATGGAAACTCAACTCCTCGCTACGTTGACAATCGTTCACCACCTTCTTAAGCGCGAAATTTTTGCCTACCTAGTGAACCCTTGTCATCTGTTCCACTCCATCCTTATAGATGTATGCCTCGTGTCTTAGCTCGGGGGATGCTGCTATGTCTCATCCCATGAGTTGATCCTGAGTTGTTCGGTCTTCGAGAAGATAGATTCTTCTAGAGTTTTCCTTTCCTCTTCTCGTCATGTTAGTTGGAGTTCTCAGAGCAAGACGCCGAGACAAGATGATGATCGAATCAAGGTTCTTATGAAGTGCAACCTGGATCATGAAGATTGCGTTAGTTTGCGTTCCCCCTTCATCTTACCCTACGCTTGAATCTCGGGACGAGATTCTTGTTTAGTGGGGGTGAGTTGTCACATCCCCAGTTCAGGCCTTGCTTGTTTTTGCTTTAGCATCCATGCATCATGTTTAAATTTTATGAAACTTGAAATGGGGGCTGATAAACCCTAGCAGCTAATGAATTCAACTAGGGTCAAAATAAAATCTTTTCCAATAAACCCAAAATGCCCTCTGGAAATGTTCATGAATTCTGGTAAAGGTGAAAACCTCTACCAAAAATGATGCACATATTTTTAGGCCATTCTGGATTTTTGAATTAAATCATTACTTATTTGCATTTGGGCATTTAAATACTATAAAATGTTTTAAATGCTCAAATAATCTCAAACTGAAATGTTTACTGTAGGATATATTTCTAACAGTGGTCATGAGCAGTTGCATGATTTTTGGGATTGATTTAGTATTTTTAATAAAGCCACAAAGTTGCAGAATAATAGAAAACAGAAACAATAAATAAAGGAGAGAGACTAACCTGGGCCAACTTACCTGGCGCCCACCGAAGCCACCTGGATGGCCCAACACTGTTGGCCAGCCCACAGGGGCATGCCCGTCTTCTTCCTTCAGCCAGTAGGCAGAGGAGAGGCGTGGCGCGCGCGCGTGCGGCTTCGGCCACCTCCTGCTTCGTCGTGTCGCGCTCTCCGTCAACCCAATCCCGCGCCTGGAGACGCCTCGAAGCCCCCTCTCCTCTCCCTTACTCGCTGCACTCTCTCTCCCTCCTCTGCTCTCTCCCCACGATGCCACCGAACACGAGCTCGTCGCCACCGACGCCGTTTACCGTGCCCAGAGCCACCCCCTCACCTTCCGCCATGCCCCAAGGCTCCGCCTCGACGCCACGGAGCTCCAAGACGAAGGACGTGCCTGCGGGATGCTTGAAACGACGCCATCTTCATCACCTTCGTTGCCGGCCGCCGGAGATCCCTCTGGCCGCCCCGCTCGCTCCGGTGCTTCCCCGAGCTCGCCGATGCCATCGCTGCACCCGCCGTGAGCTCCTCTGTCGTTTCCCCCTCTCCGCTAACTTGTTTTCTTCCTCTAACACCGATACCCGTTGGAGCCAAGAGCTCTTCGCCGCTGGCCATGTCGCCGCCGTAGCCACCGTTGCCTAGAGCTGCAACCGAGCACGCATCCGTGCTCAGTGCACCCCCAGGAGGCCATAGCACCCATCCGCACCCTCTGCTGTGCTCCCTAACGCAGACCCCGAGCTCGCCCGAACTTCGGCCGCCGCCGTGAGCTCGACTCCGGCGAGTACATCGCACCCCGCCCGCTCCTTTCTGCACGGGCTCCCTTCTGGTGGTCTCCCCGCCCCTAAACGCAGCCCCTAGCGTCACCCAGTAGCAGATCCGCCGCGCGGAATGGTCGCCGCCGGCCAAACTCCGGCGAGCCGACGTGGCTCCGTCATTAGGAGCTAACCCAGCTAACTAAACAACCTACAACCACTGACAGTGGGCCCCACCCCTGGTCATACCCCAGTCAGCGCTGGGTTTGACTGGGATTAGTTCATGTGTCACAGACGTGTGGACCCCGCACGTCAGGTTTGACCTGGACCTGGCCGTTGACTCGCTGACGTCATACTGGCGTCAGGCTGACGCAGTTAATTCTTTCTGGATTTAAATTTAAATTAGGAAATTCCAGAAAATAACCAAAACTTCCAAAATTCATAGAAAATCGACCGTAGCTCCAAATCAAACAAGTTATATATGAAAAATTATCAGAAAAATCCAATCTATCCATCTGTACCATTTTCATGCATGTTAGAACAACTTATGACTACTGTTTAGGACAATTCAATTAAATGGCATGTAATAAATCACATATGGAGTTTGAATTTGAATCTTTGATTCAAACCAACTTCATTTAATATGGTTTTAGTTGCATCAGCTCAAATCATAAGCATATTGCCATGTCATGAGCATGCATCATATTGTGCATTGCATTGATTGTGTTTCCTTCTATGTTGCCGGTATTTGTCCCCTCTCGATAGACGTGATACCGATGATGTGATCGATGACACCGATGAAGAACTATACTATCTTCAGAAGTGCCAGTCAAGCAAAACCCCCTTGTTCATTCCGATAAAATCCCACTCTCTCGCTCCTGCTCTCTTTTACTGCATTAGGACAACAATGACATATTTGTTACTTGGTGAGGTAGCTGAACCCCTTATCCTCTGCATGACCTGTCATTGCCACAGTAAATAGATGAAACCCACTAGCATGAGTAGGAGTTGTTTGAGCCCTGATGTGCCTACTCATTCATGTTTATTTGTCATGCCTGCTACTGCTTAGAGTTGAGTCAGGTCTGATTCATCGGGGATGAATTGGAGGTGTGTAAACATGTCCTACTGTGTGTGAACTAAGTGTGTGAACACGATTTGGTAAAGGTAGCGGTGAGAGGCCATGTAGGAGTACATGGTGGGTTGTCTCATTGCAGCCGTCCTCAGGAACTGAGTTCTGTGTTTGTGATCCATGATCAGTTACTACCACACATTGGGCTCCGGGCGCTCCAAGCTCTCTCGACTTATTAATCAACTTGATCTCTGTCCAGGAGTTGCAACTAGTTTCTGGTGTTTGTAGGTAGTGTTAGTAGTCTACCAAGTGGCACCCGGTATAGGTGGGCTTGGGACAGACTAGGCACAGTGGCACGGTGTACCAAGCGTAGATCCACCCGTCGAGGTGGGCTTGGGAACCCTGCACACATCGTTTGGGGCCGTGAGTGACACCACGGCCGGATCTCCTTGCGGATGGAACCCGAATAGGCGATAAACCTGGACGAGAGACTTGTGTGGTTAGTCAGGTCGTGGCCGACACCCTCGCTGGGCTTCCGCTTGAAGGTTGCCGAGTACATGTCGTGTAAACGGCGGTAAGTGGTGAGAGCGTGTGTGAAGAAGTACACCCCTGCAGGGTTAATATGATCTATTCGAATAGCCGTGTCCGCGGAAAAGGACTTCTGGGTTGCCTGTATACTTCATAGACAAGTGAAAGTGGATACTCTAAAATACGCAAGATAAGCGTGAGTGCTATGGATGGCGTTCTCGTAGGGAGATGGGAGCGGATCCATAGTGGTGTATTGATATGGTGAATATGTGGACTCGTGTGCGCCACCTCAAAAGAGTTACTTGCAGTCGTAGTTCAGGTTAGCCACCGAGTCAAAGCTGGCTTGCTGCAGTTAAACCCCACCACTCCTTTGTTGATACTGATGCATATGTAGATAGATCTGATGTAAGTTTTGTTGGGTACATTTGTACTCACGTTGCTTAATTTATGTTTTTGCAGAGAGACTTCAGTCTCGCTAGTAGTACCGCGTGGACTTTGACGTTTAGCTTGTTACCTCAGCTACGATCTTGTGCCTTTGACAGGATCTGGTAGATAGACAGGCTTCTCAGCCTTTTTCATTTGTAGATGTCTATACTCAGACATGTTAAGCTTCCGCTTGTGCTTTGACTTGTATGCTCTGAATGTTGGGTCATGAGACCCATGTTTGTAATATCTCGCTCCTCGGAGCCTATTAAATAAATACTTGAGTTGTAGAGTCATGTTGTGATGCCATGTTGTATTTGCACATATCGAGCATATTGTGTGTATGTTATTGAAATGCTTGGTATGTGTGGGATCTGACTATCTAGTTGTTTATCCTTAGTAGCCTCTCTTACCGGGAAATGTCTCCTAGTGTTTCCATTGAGCCATGGTAGCTTGCTACTGCTCCGGAACACTTAGGCTGGCCGGCATGTGTCCTTCATCGTTCCTGTGGCTGTCCCTTCGGGGAAATGTCACGCGATGAATACCGGAGTCCTGTTAGCCCGCTACAGCCCGGTTCACCGGAGTCCTGCTAGCCCAGTGCTACAACCTGGATTCACTCGCTGATGACCGACACGTTCGATGTTGGGTCATGGATTCCTGTCCCTGTAAGTTTGTGCCACTTTGGGTTTACGACTAGCCATGTCAGCCCGGGCTCCTTATCATATGGATGCTAGCGACACTATCATATACGTGTGCCAAAAGACGCAAACGGTCCTCGGCAAAGGTAAGGCGACACCCGTGGGGATACCGTGCGTGAGGCCGCAAAGTGATATGAGGTGTTACATGCTAGATCGATGTGGCATTGAGTCGGGGTCCTGACAAAGAGTCAATAATCTAGTTCACATCACTATGTGATTGTAATGAATCGACACCCATGGGGTTTGATCATATCTCGCTTGTGAGAGAGGTTATTAGTCAACGGATCTGAACCTTTCAGATCCGTGTGTGTTTTGCAAATCTCTATGTCATCTCCTAGATGCAGCTACCACGCTCTATTTGGAACTATTCCAAATAACTATTCTACTATACGAATCCGGTTTACTACTCAGAATAATCCGGATTAGTGTCAAAGTTTGCATCGGCGTAACCCTTTACGACGAACTCTTTTACCTCCTCCATAATCGAGAAAATTCCTTAGTCCACTAGTTACTAAGGATAAGTTTGACCGCTGTCCTATGATCCATTCCTGGATCACTCTTGTACCCCTTGACTGACTCATGGCAAGGCACACTTCCAGTGCGGTACACAGCATATCATACTATAGAGCCTACGTCTGAAGCATAGGGGACGACCTTCGTCCTTTTTCTCTCTCTGCCATGGTCATGTCTTGAGTCTTACTCAATACTGACACCATATAACACAGCCAAGAACTCCTTCTTTGCTGATCTATTTTGAACTCCTTCAAAATCTTGTCACGGTATGTATTCATTTGAAAGTGCTATTAAGCGTTTTGATCTATCCTTATAGATCTTGACGCTCAATGTTCAAGTAGCTTAATCCAGGTTTTCCATTGAAAAACACTTTTCAAATAACCCTATATGCTTTCCAGAAATTCTACATCATTTCCGATCAACAATATGTCAACAACATATACTCATCAGAAATGTTATAGTGCTCCCACTCACTTCTTTGGAAATACAAGTTTCTCATAAACTTTGTATAAACCCAAAATCTTTGATCATCTCATCAAAGCGTATATTCCAACTCCGAGATGCTTACTCCAGTCCCTAGAAGGATTGCTGGAGCTTTGCACACTTGTTAGCATCTTTCAGGATTGACAAAACCTTCTGGTTGTATCACATACAACCTTTCCTCAAGAATATCGTCGAGGAAACAATGTTTTGACATCCTATCTGCAAGATTTCATAAATCATGCAGTAATTGCTAATATAACTCCAACAGACTCTTAGCATCGCTACGAATGAGAAAGTCTCATCGCGGTCAACTCCTTGAACTTGTCGGAAAACATCTTAACGACAAGTCGAGCTTACTTAATGGTGATCCTTACCATCATTGTCCTTCTTTCTTTTAAAATCCATTTGTACCCAATAGCCTTACGACCATCAAGTAGTTCTTCCAAAGTCTATACTTTGTTTTCATACATGGATCCTCTCTCGGATTTTATGGCCTCGAGCCATTCATCGGAATCCGGGCCCACCATCGCTTCTTCATAGCTCATAGGTTCATTGTTGTCTAGCAACATGACCTCCAAGACAGGATCACGTACCACTCTGAAGTAGTATGTATCCTTGTCAACCTACGAGTTTTGGTAGTGACTTGATCCGAAGTTTCATGATCAATATCATCAGCTTCCACTTCAATTGGTGTAGGCGCCACAGGAACAACTTCCTGTGCCCTGCTACACACTAGTTGAAGTGATGGTTCAATAACCTCATCAAGTCTCCACCATCCTCCCACTAAATTCTTTTGAGAGAAACTTTTCCTCGAGAAAGGACCCGTTTCTAGAAACAATCACTTTTGTTTCCGGATCTGAAATAGGAGGTATACCCAACTGTTTTTGGGTGTCCTATGAAGATGTATTTATCCGCTTTGGGTTCGAGCTTATCTGGCTGAAACCTTTTCACATAAGCGTCGCAGCCCCAAACTTTTAAGAAACGACAGCTTAGGTTTCTCTAAACCATAGTTCATACGCTATCATCTCAATGGAATTACGTGGTGCCCTATTTAAAGTGAATGTGGTTGTCTCTAATGCTTGACCCATAAACGATAGTGGTAATTCAATACGAGACATCATGTCATGCACCATATCAATAGGGTGCAGTTATGATGTTCAGACACAACATCACACTATGGTGTTCCAGGCGGTGTTAGTTGTGAAACAATTTGCACAATGTCTTAATTGTGTACCAAACTCGCAACTCAGATATTCATCTCTATGATCGTATCATAGACATTTTATCCTCTTGTCACAAAGATCTTCAACTTCACTCTGAAATTACTTGAACCTTTCAATAATTCAGACTTGTGTTTCATCAAGTAAATATACTCAGCATCTACTCAAATCATCTGTGAAGTAAGAACATAATGATATCCACTGCGTGCCTCAGTCATCTTGCCCATGTGGTATGATTTGCATGTCTCAAGTGATTCAAAATCAAGTGAGTCCAAACGATCCATCTGCATGGAGTTTCTCCATGCATACATACCAATAGACATGGTTCGCATGTCTCAAATTGTTCAAAAAACGAGTAAGTCCAAAGATCCATCAACATGGAGCTTCTTCATGCGTTTTATTCCAATATGACTTACATGGCAGTGCCACAAGTAGGTGGTACTATCATTACTATCTTATATCTTTTGGCATGAACATGTGTATCACTACGATCGAGATTCAATAAACCATTCATTTTAGGTGCAAGACCATTGAAGGTATTATTCAAATAAACAGAGTAACCATTATTCTTCTTAGATGAATAACCGTATTGTGATAGACATAATCCAATCATGTCTATGCTCAACGCAAACACCAAATAACAATTATTTAGGTTTAACACCAATCTCGATGGTAGAGGGAGCAGGCGATGCTTGATCACATCAACCTTTGGAAACACTTCCAACACACATCGTTATCTCACCTTTAGCTAGTCTCCGTTTATTCCATAGCTCTTTTATTTCGAGTTACTAGCACTTAGCAACCGAACCGGTATCTTAATACCCTGTTTCTACTAGCAGTACTAGTAAAGTACACATTTAATACAATGTATATCCAATATACTTCTGTCAACCTTGCCAGCCTTCTCATCTACCAAGTATCTAGGGTAGTTATGCTTCACTGACTGTTCCCTCATTACAGAAGCACTTAGTCTCGGGTTTGGGTTCAACCCTGGGTTTCTTCACTGGAGCAGCAACTGATTTGCCGTTTCATGAAATATTCCTTCTTGCCCTTGCCCTTCTTGGAACTAGTGGTTTCACTAACCATCAACAATTGATGCTCCTTCTTGATTTCTACTTTCGCGGCGTCAAACATCGCGAATATTTCAAGGATCATCATATCTATCCCTGATATGTTATAGTTCATCATGAAGCTCTAGCAGCTTGGTGGCAATGACTTTGGAGAAACATCACTATCTCATCTAGAAGATTAACTCCCACTCGATTCAAGTGATTGTTGTACTCAGACAATCTGAGCACAAGCTCAACGATTGAGCTTTTCTCCCTTAGTTTGCAGGCTAAGAAACTCGTCGGAGGTCTTATACCTCTTGACGTGGGCACGAGCCTGAAATCTCAATTTCAGCCCTCGAAACATCTCATATGTTCTGCGACATTCCAAAATTGTCTTCGGTGCCTCAATTCTAAACTGTTTAACATTACTGAACTATCACATAGTTATCAAAACGTGTATGTCAGATGTTCGCAACATCCACAGACGATGTTCGAGGGTCAGCACACCGAGCGGTGTATTAAGGACATAAGCCTTCTACACAGCAATGAGGACAATCCTCAGTTTACGGACCCAGTCCGCATAATTGCTACTATCAACTTTCAACTAAATTTTCTCTAGGAACATATCTAAAACGGTAGAACTAAAGTGCGAGCTACGACATAATTTGCAAAAACCTTTTGACTATGTTCAGGATAATTAAGTTCATCTAATGAACTCCCACTCAGATAGACATCCCTCTAGTCATCTTAAGTGATACATGATTCGAGTCAACTAGGCCGTGTCCGATCATCACGTGAGACGGACTAGTCATCATCGGTGAATGTCGGTGTCAAAACCGGCGGATCTCGGGTAGGGGGTCCCGAACTATCCGTCTAGGTGGATGGTAACAGGAGACAGGGGACACAATGTTTTTACCCAGGTTCGGGCCCTCTCGATGGAGGTAAAACCCTACTCGTGCTTGATTAATATTGATGATATGGGCAGTACAAGAGTAGATCTACCACGAGATCAGAGAGGCTAAACCCTAGAAGCTAACCTATCGTATGATTGTTGTTTGTCCTACGGACTAAAACCCTACGGTTTGACACCGGAGAGGGCTAGGGTTACACAGAGTCGGTTACAATGGGAGGAGATCTACATATCCGTATCGCCAAGCTTGCCTTCCACGTCAAGGAAAGTCCCATCCGGACACGGGACAAAGTCTTCAATCTTGTATCTTCATAGTCCGGGAGTCCGGCCAAAGGTCATAGTCCGGCCATCCGGACACCCCCTAATCCGGGACTCCCTCAGTAGCCCCTGAACCAGGCTTCAATGACGACGAGTCCGGCGCGCAAATTGTCTTCGGCATTGCAAGGCGGGTTCCTCCTCCGAATACTTCATAGAAGATGTTGAACACAAGGATAGTGTCTGGCTCTGCAAAATAAGTTCCACATACCACCGTAGAGAGAATAATATTCGTACAAATCTAATCTGCTGACATATTCCACAGCGTGACATCATGCCGCGGCCAAGCCTTTATTCGAATCGTTTTACTGTCCCACCTTAGCGCGTTTAGCGAGGCGGTTTCCTTGGCACGTCTTGTCAAAGAAGAGATCATGTCCCCTTATTCCGGGATTCTCATCAATACAGGTGTGGGTAACCTAACCGCACCATTAATCGCGGCGCTTGGGAGATAAGCAAGTTTTACTTGGCTGGTGGGGGCACATAATTTCGGCCGCCCATATAAGGGGATAAGGATCCACCCTTTCCATATACGCCTACTTCCTCCCTTGCTTATCCATTTCCGTGCACTCGAGCTCCAGCGCCCAAGTCCGCACTTCCCACCTCAACCTTCTCCAACAATGTCCGGAGCGGGAGGCAGGTGGATGGCCTCCTCTGTCACGGAGAGGCACATCAAAAAGTTGAGGAAGGCCGGATACATGTCTTACGACATTGCGCACCGGCTCCCAGATGAGGGGCAGCTCATCCCCACCCCCAGGCCCCATGAGAGGGTGGTGTTCCTCCCCCATTTCCTCCGTGGACTGGGCTTCCCTCTCCACCCATTTGTCCGGGGACTCATGTTCTACTACGTCTTGGATTTCCATGATCTGACCCCGACCTTCATCCTCAACATCTCGACATTTATCGTCGTGTGCGAGGTCTTCCTCCGCATCAAACCCCACTTCGGCAAATGGCTAAAGACCTTCAGCGTCAAGCGGAAGGTCGTGGGCGGCCGGCAAGCAGAGTGCGGAGGCGCCATGGTGGGCAAGATGGCCAACATCACATGGCTCGAGGGCTCCTTCGTGGAAACCATCAAAGGGTGGCAATCGGGGTGGTTCTACATCACCGAGCCGCGTGACCCTAAATGGGCAGCGGCCCCCGAATTCCGATCTGGCATCCCCACACGGCTCACCTCATGGAAAGAGACGGGCCTATCATGGGGTAATTTGGCAGAGGTGACCAGACTCCAAACCTGTGTCAAAGACCTGATCGACAGGAAGGTTAAACTTGTCACTGTGGTCCAGGTCATGCTCTTCCGCCGGATCCTCCCGTGTCAATGACGGGCTTTTAATTTGTGGGAATTCGACCCGGCCCAGCACCAAACTTTGTCCAGGCTCTTCGACACAACGCACAAAGATGCCTAGAAGGTGCTTTTCAAGAGCTCCGAGGTTCAGCCTCCCATTACCGAGGATCGCGGATTCTGCGTGAAGCGCCAAGCCAGCGCGGTAAGCTTAGTTTACCCATTACAGGGTACTTGTTTTTCATAGTTTGACTCTATGCGGGATCTAAACTCCCATTACTTTAATAGGACTGGCAGGAGAAGGCCGGACAAATTGACTGTCCGGCTCCTTTGCCCAAAGGCCCAGCAGATGCCCGCTTGGCAAAGCTGCTGGTTCCGGCACCTCACGTGGTGCCGGAGAAGAAGGCTAAGAAGAAGGCCACAGGAACTCGAAGGAGCTCCCGGCGCCTGGTGGTGTCGGACTCATCACCCGACGACCCCAAAGCGCACTCCTCCTCCGAAGACGAGGAGGAGGAAGAAGAAGCCTCTCCCCCTCCAACGGGGGGAGGAAAGAAAAGAAAGGCCTCCCCAACTGGGGAGGCCGGAGGGTCCAAGAAGGGGAAGACCCTTCTTCCGGACTACACCTCCGACACCGACGACGGCGGAGAGGGGTGGCCATCGAGGGCCAAGCCCCTGGCCAAATTGTAAGTATCCGGATACCAGAATAGTTCATGGCGTTCCTTTATTTGCAAAGTACCTTCTGACGACGAATATAATCATGCAGTCCGCCCAAGGCTCAGCTCGACGATTCATCAAGCGGCTCCCTAGATTCGTCGGATGTGAATAGTCTTTCACTCCCGACGGCTACCTCCCCCCGCCCTACGGACGATGCCGAGGTGGAGTCCCAAAAGGGGCTAAACCAGGAGGAGGTGGTCCTGGAAGCGCCGCAAGGCGACCTCCCGGACTCCAGGCCCAAAGGGGATAAAACTCCGGAGGGATCTAAGTCCGGCCCTGGGCCGGACACCGCACCGGAACCTTCAGTGGCTCCGGAGTCCGGCAGGCGGCCCCCTCGCAAGAAGGGCAAGCCTACGACGCCTGCGGCCTCCGTCCAACCGGAGGCGCCGAACAATTTGTTGGAGGTGCTTAACAACGCCTCCATCGATGAGGAGCACCACACTGTTATGAGTGCGGTGATCCAGAAGGTTCAGTCCGCCAAGAGCGGGCTGACAGAAGCCTGTGCCAGCCTTCTAACAGGCTTTGAGGTATGTATAAAAATGTTACCGCATAGACAGTAGCCCCTGATGCTCAGTTTGGTGTTCGGAAAGAAAAGCCGGACTGAGGATCTAAAAAGATATACGCAGGAGTCTAACATAAATATGTCAATATGGGAATGCAAGCTGCGCTGCTGACCTCTGCCGTAGTGACTGCAGAGGTCGATGCATTGAAGCAAAGCCTCAAGCGGTCTGAGAACGAGCTCGGCCATGCCAAGAAGCAGCTCGAGGACAAGGAAGGTAGGTAGTACCTTATATAAGTATATAAAAAAATACCTGGTTGCAAATAATGACAGGACCAACGTGGGTGTTTACAGGAGCCACCACCGAGCTGGCGACCCTGAAGGAACCGTTGTCCAAGGCTGAAGACAATGCGGCCGTGGAGCGCACCGAGCGAGAGAAACAAGAGGCGCGGGTCGCGGAGGTGCGGCAAGAGCTCGATGCTCTTGTGAAAAAACACGAGAGTTTAGAGCTTGACTCAAAGACTCGAGAGTCCGAGCTTGCCTCGGCACTTGAAAGCGCCAAATCTGCCAAGGCCGAAGCCCAAAAAGCCCTCCAGGAAATTGAGGCGGTGAAGAAGATAGCGGCGGGTAAGGCATTCTTTATGCAAAGCAAGCATGTGAAAGTGAATTACTTGTAACTTACCCGAATCCGGAGCTCTCCAGGAGCGTTCGCAGATCTGCCCCGCAGTGTGTCCGCCGCCGCCACATTCTACCGAGCCGAAGAAGGGAGCTCGACGGAGAAAGTGTTCTGGTCCCAGTATGCTGAGGCCGGACACCCGGTGCCCTTGAGCGACCAGGTGAAGCAGCTGGTCGAGCTTCATAAGGTAGCCGGACAGGACATGAAGGGCCTTATAGGCTGGCTGTGGCCTGGGGAGGTCCTGCCTGAGAGCTACTTTGGGCTGGTGAGGCGGCTGGTGGATGCCTGTCCATGGCTTGAAGTCATCAAGCACTCCGTATGCATCGAAGGCGCCCGTAGGGCCCTTGCCCGTGCCAAAGTGCATTGGGGCAAGCTGGATGCTGAGAAGCTGGTGAAGGATGGGCCACCGGAGGGGAAGGAGCATCGCCGGCCTGACATGTACTATGAGGGCGTCTTGAAGGGTGCCCGCCTTGTGGCAAACGAATGTTCCAAGGATTTAACTTTTGAGTAAACTCGCTCGTGTGTATCCTGTGCGCTGAAAACTCTAAGCAACACTTTTTAATTTAAAATATTACCTTCTATGCAACCGTTTATTAAATCTGAGAGATGCAAGTCGTCGGCTTCTGCCCCCATGCCATGAGTGCTGGGGTGTGCGGGATAAACCTGAGCGCTCTTGATCCCATTCTTGGGTCCATCGAGGAAGGCGGTCAGCACAACGAACAAGGCAATCGGACTTATAATGCTTTATCACTCTCACTTAGACATAGAATTCTATAATTTTGAATTTCGGTGAAGCCCCTAGTATTCGGAAGGCCGAGTTCGGGGCGCTATCCACGCCTAGGCCGGATAAATCCAGCTCTTCGCTCTAAGCACCATAAGTCTTTAGGGACTCGAAAAACCTCTCGAACAGCGACCGGTCTCTCGCCCTATCATGATGGTCAGTTTTAGCTTTCTCTACTGAGGTGTTAACCCAGCTCAACTGGGGCACAATCGCAGTAGTTCTCCCAGCGCTACCTTAGCCGATATAGCGGAACGTAAGGTACCAAAACATGGGAGCCGGGCAAACCCATCTATTGACCCAAGACATGATTCGGAGCCGATGCATATAATGCTATAAGTTCGGGGTGCCGCACTCATGAGAGTGTTCGGTCTTCTCACAACGTATTCAGGGGTACTTAAGCCCCTGGTGTATTGGCCGTACCAAAGTGTACGGTTGCATAATGTCATAACTGAACATATTTACATGAAAAATGAATGCAATAATAGACAAGGACTTTGTATTGTTTATTAAAGGGCTGCTTTGAAAGCAGAACGATACAAATAGTGCGATAAGCAAGAGATGGGATTTTTTAACATGTCCCCCTCTAGGGGCAAGCTGCGAGACTTTAAGTAAGACAGGTATTTAGCTTGTTATAGAGACCACCTGGACTTTCGACGTGGCTTGCTATCTCCCTGGCTGTTGCATCGTGTGTTTGGCGAGTGTACTGCCGGACAGGCCTTCCGAAGAGTGGAGTCCTGAAAGTAAGAAAAGAGAAATGACAAAATCGGGAGCCCCTAGTGCGGTTGAGCCGCATTCTGGGCATTCCGTGGTTGTGCCCCTCCCCTTATGCCCATGGTATTTCCAGAGCGTAATTATGTACGCGTGGTACTGGTTTCGCAATCTCGCGAGGGCTGGGGTTGGGGCCGCACTGCTATGCTTGGTCGGAACATGCCAGACAGTCTTATTGTAGGTTACTCCGGGCGCGCTTGACGGTGTTCGGATGTTTAACAGCCAGACTGGAGAATTGCCTTGAGAGGCTACTTTGTACTTCCGCCGCGAGGGACGCCGTGTGCTCCTCTGCTCGGAGAGAGCGTTTGGTGTTTCCATTGACCGTAATGACTCCTCGAGGGCCTGTCATCTTTAGCTTGAGGTATGCGTAGTCCGGCACGCAAATGCGGTTTGCCCAAGCAGGGCGTGATAGCCACTGCGGAACGGGACTATATCAAAGATTAACTCCTCGCTTCGGAAATAATCCGGGGATCCGAAGACCACTTTGAGTGTAACTGAGCCTGTACAGCTGGCTTCGACACCTGGTATGACGCCTTTAAAGGTTGTCTTTGTGTGTTTAATCTTTGAGGGATCTATGCCCATTTTTCGCACTGTATCCTGATAAAGCAGGTTCAGGCTGCTGCCGCCGTCCATGAGGACTCTAGTGAGGTGAAATCCGTCAATGTTTGTTTCTAGAACCAATGCGGCGAATTCGCCGTGACGAATGCTAGTGGGTTGGTCCCTTCGATCAGAAGTGATCGAGCAGGAGGACCATGGGTTGAACTTTGGGGTGACTGGCTCCAACACATATATGTCCCTGAGCGCACGCTTCCGTTCCCTTTTGGGGATGTGGGTTGCTTATATCATGTTCACCGTCTGCACTTGAGGGGGGAAGCCCTTCTGTCCTCTATTGTTAGGCGGCCGGGGCCCCACCTCGTCATCGCTATGCAGCCCCTTGTCTATGTTTTTGGCACTTAACTTGCCTGCCTGCTTGAACACCCAACAATCCCTGTTGGTGTGATTGGCTGGTTGTTCGGGGGTGCTGTGTACCTGGCACGAGCGATCGAGTATCCGGTCTAAACTGGACGGGCCCGGAGTATTTCTTTTGAATGCCTTTTTCCACTGACCGGGTTTAGAGCCTCTGTATCCGGCATTAACTGTCGTATCCTCAGTATTGTCGCCATTAATGCGGCGCTTGTGCTTGTTGCGACGCGACCTGCCATTGTTGTCCTTGTATCCGAATTACCAGGGCTCTTGGTCATGTTATTGCTACGAGCTAGCCAGTTGTCTTCTCCCGCGCAAAAGCGGGTCATGAGTGTCGTGAGGGCTGCCATGGATTTCGGCTTTTCCTGTCCTAGGTGCCGGGCAAGCCATTCGTCTCGGATGTTATGCTTGAAGGTTGCGAGGGCCTCTGCGTCCGGACAGTCGACTATTTGATTTTTCTTGGTTAGGAACCGTGTCCAGAATTGTCTGGCTGATTCCTCTGGCTGCTGAATTATGTGGCTTAGGTCATCGGCGTCTGGTGGTCGCACATAAGTGCCCTGGAAGTTGTCAAAGAATGCAGATTCCAGGTCCTCCCGGCAACCAATTGACTCTGCTGGCAAGCTGTTAAGCCAATGTCGAGCTGGTCCTTTAAGCTTGAGTGGGAGATATTTTATGGCGTGTAGATCATCACCACGGGCCATGTGGATATGAAGGAGATAATCCTCGATCCATACCGCAGGATTTGTTGTGCCATCGTATGATTCGATGTTTACGAGTTTAAACCCTTCGGGGATTTGATGATCCATTACTTCATCTGTGAAGCATAGTGGGTGTGCGGCGCCTCTGTACTGGGCTATATCACGATGTAGCTCATATGAGCTTTGCCTGCCGTGTTCGACCTGGCCGTATTTGCCATATCTGGCGTGACGGTTATCGTCACGTGTCGTGGGGCGCCCACACGATCCGTAGATCGATCTTGTTTGCCTGGCATTGTCCTCCAATATGTCTCGCAGGTCTGGCGCGTTTCCCCGTGCCTTGCTACTTTTGGAGCGGCGCCGGGGTGTGGCTTGAATGGATGGCCGAGAGGCCTCTCTCTCGCGGCCATGAGGTGGCCGGTCGGCCTCGTCATACGCTGGTGATGTAGGTTTAGTTGCTTCCTCCTCTAATTGGGTAGCAGCCTGCGCTTTGGGTAGCTCTTGGAGGGGCGTTTGAGTTTGTACTCTTCGGCTGCCAGGACTTCAGTCCATCTGTCGGCTAGCAAATCTTGGTCAGATCTAAGCAGCTGGTGTTTTTTCTTGAGGCTGCTTGCCATGGCCAGAAGCCTGCATTTGAAACGCTCTTGTTCGACGGGATCCTCAGGCACGACAAATTCGTCGTCGTCGAGGCTTGCCTCGTCTTCGAAGGGAGGCATATAATTGTCGTCCTCGACCTCTCTGTCTACCGCTCTCTCATGAGGGCCGGCTTCCCCATCCTCCTATGTTGAATCCTGCTGGAGGGGGTTGTCTTCGGCACTGTCGGGGTGTTATTATCTCCGGTGCCGGAATCACCGTTTTTGCTGTGGCGGGATTTAGAGCGGCGCCGCTGACGTGGGCGCTTAGGCTGCTTCTTGGAGTGGTCATCCTACATTGTTCCATCACCATTCCCTTCTTTTGGGGTGTCCACCATGTATATGTCATATGACGAGGTGGCTTTCCAGTGCCCTATGGGCGCTGGTTCTTGGTCGTCTCCTTCATCGGCGTCCATACCATCGATGTCTTCGGAGTCGAAGTCGAGCATGTCGGTTAAATCATCGACAGTGGCTACGAAGTGGGTGCTGGGTGGGTTTTGAATTTCTTAGTCGTCCACATCCCAACCTTTGCTGACCATAGTCCGGCCAGGGCTCTCCTGATAAAGAGAGAGACTTTAGTGAACTCAGGATGTCGCCAAAGGGCGAGTGCTGAAAGATGTCCGCAGCAGTGAACTCCATGATCGGACCCAATTGGGTTCGGTCGGAAGGGGTGCAGAAGATTCGGAGTCCGGCACCTTGGAGTCACGAGCTTCACAAAGGACAAGGCTGGTATTCGGCTCGATCTCCGTAGAGATTGTAGGCCCCGAGGCGGTGTCCAACCATCCATCCCCGATTGGCGCAGTCGGCTCCGAGCTAAGGGTCGGAGCGGACACCTGAGCGGCCTTCTGGGCACTGTCCGTCGGCAGAGCTAGATCATGCCCATCGTGATAGTGCGGCACGCTCGGCTATGGCTCGAATCCGTTGAAGATCAAGTCTCCGCGGATGTCAGCCGTGTAGTTCAAACTTCCAAATCTGACCTGATGGCCAGGGGCGTAGCTTTCGATCTGCTCTAGATGGCCAAGCGAATTGGCCCGCAGTGCAAAGGCGCCGAATACGAAGATCTGTCTCGGGAGAAAAGTCTCACCCTGGACCGCATCGTTGTTGATGATCGGAGAAGCCATCGGGCGTAAAGGTGACGACACAGAGGAACTCTCAGTGAAAGCACCAATGTCGGTGTCAAAACCGGCGGATCTCGGGTAGGGAGTCCCGAACTGTGCGTCTAGGCGGATGGTAACAGGAGACAGGGGACACAATGTTTTTACCCAGGTTCGGGCCCTCTCGATGGAGGTAAAACCCTACTCCTGCTTGATTAATATTGATGATATGGGCAGTACAAGAGTAGATCTACCACGAGATCAGAAAGGCTAAACCCTAGAAGCTAGCCGATGGTATGATTGTTGTTCGTCCTACGGACTAAAACCCTCCGATTTATATAGACACTGGAGAGGGCTAGGGTTACACAGAGTCGGTTACTATGGGAGGAGATCTACATATCCGTATCGCCAAGCTTGCCTTCCACGCCAAGGAAAGTCCCATCCGGAATGTGACGAAATCTTCAATCTTGTATCTTCATAGTCCGGGAGTCCGGCCAAAGGTCATAGTCCGGCCATCCGGACACCCCCTAATCCGGGACTCCCTCAGTGAACATATTCATGTTGATCGTATCCACTATACGACTCATGTTCGACCTTTCGGTCTCTTGTGTTCCGAGGCCATGTCTGTACATTCTAGGCTTGTCAAGTCAACCTAAGTGTTTCGCGTGTGTAAATCTGGCTTACACCCGTTGTATGTGAATGTTAGAATCTATCACACTCAATCATCACGTGGTGCTTCGAAACAACGAACTTTCGCAACGGTGCACAGTTAGGGGAACACTTTCTTGAAATTATTATGAGGGATCATCTTATTTACTACCGTCATTCTAAGCAAATAAGATGCATAAACATGATAAAATTCACATGCAATCAAAAAGTGACATGATATGGCCAATATCATTTTGCTCCTTCTGATCTCCATCTTCGGGGCTCCATGATCATCAACGTCACCGGCATGACACCATGATCTCCATCATCATGATCTCCATCATCGTGTCTCCATGAAGTTGTCTCCCCAACTATTACTTCTACTAATATGGTTAACGGTTTAGCAATGAAGTAAAGTAATTACATGGCGTTATTCAGTGACACGCATGTCATAGAATAAATAAAGACAACTCCTATGGCTCCTGCCGGTTGTCATACTCATCGACATGCAAGTCGTGATTCCTGTTACAAGAACATGATCAATCTCATACATCTCATATCATTCATCACATTCTTTTGGCCATATCACATCACATAGCATACCCTGCAAAAACAAGTTAGACGTCCTCTAATTGCTGTTTGCATGTTTTACGTGGCTGCTATAGGTTTCTAGCAAGAACGTTTCTTACCTACGCAAAAGCCACAACGTGATATGCCAATTGCTATTTACCCTTTATAAGGACCCTTTTCATCGAATCCGATCCGACTAAAGTGGGAGAGACTGGCACCCGCTAGCCACCTTATGCAACAAGTGCATGTCAGTCGGTGGAACCTGCCTCACGTAAGTGTACGTGTAAGGTCGGTCCGGGCCGCTTCATCCCACAATACCGTCGAAACAAGATAGGACTAGTAATGGTAAGCATATTGAACAAAATCAACGCCCACAACAACTTGTGTTCTACTCGTGCATAGAATCTACGCAATAGACCTAGCTCATGATGCCACTGTAGGGGAACATAGCAGAAATTCAAAATTTTCTACGCATCACCAAGATCAATCTATGGAGAGACTAGCAACAAGAGAGAGGGAGTGCATCTTCATACCCTTGAAGATAGCTAAGCGGAAGCGTTGCAAGAACGCGGATGAGGTAGTCGTACTCATGGCGATTCAGATCGCGGTCGATTCCGGTCTAAGCGCCGAACAACGGAGCCTCCGCTTTCAACACACGTGCAGCCCGGTGATGTCTCCCATGCCTTGATCCAGCAAGGAGAGAGGGAGAGGCTGGGGAAGACACCGTCCAGCAGCAGCACGACGACGTGGTGGTGGTGGAGGAGCGCGGTACTCCAGCACGAGGAGGGAGAGAGGTAGGGCTGCACCTTGGGAGAGAGATACTCATGTGTTGGGCAGCCCCAAAACCTACACTATATATAGGGGGAAGGGAGATGGAGAGGCGCCCTAGGGTTTACCCTGGGGGCGGCGGCCAGGGCAGATGGGATCTCCCCTTTGGGTGACTTGGCCCCCAAGCCAGGAGGTGGGAACCCTAGATGGGGCACCCCAAACCCCCTGGTCACGTGGGAATAGGTGAGGGGGGCACACAGCCCCTTAGTGGGCTGGTTTGCCCCCTCCCCTTGGCCCATGAAGCCCCCCAACACTTGCCGGGGCTCCCGAAACACCTTTCGGTCATGCTGGTCATCACCCGGTACCTCCGAAACACATCCGGACTACAAAACCCTTCGTTCAATATATCAATCTTCACCTCCGGACCATTTCGGGACCCCTCGTGACGTCCGGGATCTCATCCGGGACTCTGAACAACATTCGGTAACCGCGTACATACCTTCCCTATAACCCTAGCATCATCGAACCTTAAGTGTGTAGACCCTACGGGTTCGGGAACCATGCAGACATGACCGAGACAACTCTCCGGCCAATAACCAACAATGGGATCTGGATACCCATGTTGGCTCCCACATGTTCCAGGATGATCTCATCAGATGAACCACGATGTCAAGGATTCAATCAATCCCGTATACAATTCCATTTGTCTACCGGTATAGTACTTGCCCGAGATTCGATCGTCGGTATGCCGATACCTTGTTCAATCTCGTTACCGGCAAGTCTCTTTACTCATTCCATAACACATCATCCCGTGATCAACTCCTTGATCACATTGTGCACATTATGATGATGTCCTACCGAGTGGGCCCAGAGATACCTCTCCGTCACACAGAGTGACAAATCCCAGTCTCGATTCGTGCCAACCCAACAGACACTTTTCGAGATACCCGTAGTGCACCTTTATAGCCACCCAGTTATGTTGTGACGTTTGGTACACACAAAGCATTCCTACGGTATCCGGGAGTTGCACAATCTCATGGTCTAAGGAAAAGATACTTGACATTTAGAAAATCTTTAGCATACGAACTACACGATATTGTGCTAGGCTTAGGATTGGGTCTTGTCCATCACATCATTCTCCTAATGATGTGATCCCATTATCAATGACATCCAATGTCCATGGTCAGGAAACCATGATCATCTGTTGATCAATGAGCTAGTCAACTAGAGGCTCACTAGGGACATGTTGTGGTCTATGTATTCACACATGTATTTGCGGTTTCCGGTCAATACAATTATAGCATGAATAATAGACAATTATCATGAACAAGGAAATACAATAATAACCATTTTATTATTGCCTCTAGGGCATATTTCCAACAGGACGTACATCAAGTGTTCTCAAATCCATAAAAGTTATCAATCCGATAAACATGAAACCTCGAAGGTAAAAACTCCATTCATCACAAAAAGATAGAGAGGTGAAAACACCATATGATCCAACTATATTAACAAAGCTCGTGGTACATTAAGAATGAGAGAGAGAGAGAGATCAAACACATAGCTACTAGTAAAAACCCTCAACCCCGACGGTGGACTAGTCCCTCCTCATCATGGAGGACACCGGGATGATGAAGATTGCCTCCGATGATGATTTCCCCCGATGGCAGGGTGCCGGAACGGGCTCGTGATCTAGTTTTCGTGGATATAGAAGCTTGCGGCGGTGGAACTTCTCATCTAGGGTTATTTCTAGGGGTTTCTGTATTTATAGGTTTTTTGGCGTCGGTCTCACCCTGAGATGGGCTTCAAGGGACCCACTACCCACTAGGCCGCGCTAGAGGGGGCTGGCGCGCCCTGGTGCCTAGTGGCCACCTCCTTCACCTTGTAGTCCTCCCATGAAGCTTCTAGTGCCTATGTTGTTCCAAAAAAATCATCAAAATGTTTTGCTGCATTTGGAGAACTTTTATTTCTGCACAAAAAACAAGACCACGGTAGTTCTGCTGAAAATAGCGTCAGTCCGGGTTAGTTCCATTCAAATCATGGCATGAATACTTCATAAGTTAGACTTACGTTGGAGATGTATCAACACCCCCAAGCTTAATTCCTGCTCGTCCACGACTAGGTAAATGATAAAATAGATACTTTATGAAGTGTGAATGCTAGCATAGTGCATAAGTTTGATCAATGATAATTTCAATCACTTTTCCTAGCATCATAATAGTAACTCTTTCTCAGAAAACTCATCATGATTAAGTAGCAATCAATTCACATGTTATGGTTCAAACAAGGCATTCTCTTGAAACTTAACAACCTACATTCTTAGTCACCAAAAAATTGCAATTCAACTTATTCTCAACAAAGTCTAAGTAAGAGCTCCACATACTCCATCAGCATATAGTCTTCTATGATTGGTAGTACTCAAAGCATATTTTTAGAACAAATGGCATCCATTGAACACATAGAAAGATATGGGCTTAATGTTTCACCTCCCAACTCATTTATCATAGAGATAATTGTCAACAATAATAATTCATGATCAAATATATTTGACTGGCCATATGTGCTTGGATCTTTCCCCACCGCATAATGCTTGCCAACTAGAGAATAATTGAGGTTGAAATGATAATGACTACTTATTGACTCTTGCATCAAAGTAAATACATAAAGCAAAAGATAGGCCCTTCGTAGAGGGAAGTAGAGGTTGCCATGCACTTTTTATTTTTGGATATGCAAGCTCTTAATGCAAAGGAACAACATGTTATATTGCCCCTTATGATAGCAACCTTTATTATGCAGTCCGTCACTTTTATTTCTTTGCCATCACGAGTTCGTACAACACTTATTTTCCCTTGCAATAAAAGATCACTTATATTTTAGGAGCAATTTTTATTGCGCCGATGACAACTTACTTGAAGGATCTTATTTAGTCCATAGGTAGATATGGTAGACACTCATGGCAAGAAACCGGGCTTAAGGGTTTTTGGATGCACAAGTAGTATCCCTACTTAGTACGAATTTTTGGCTAGCAAAAGATCCTAAGCAAACACCACATGTTGGAGGATCCATAACAATATAACTTCTATGCAAATATACACAACCATAACTCATTACGTTGTCTTCCTTGTCCAACTTCACCTAATTTCCTCAAGTTTTAAAATAATTAATGGGTATTCACAATCATAAAAGATGTCCAAGATAATATATTCGCATGTGAAAGTTCTCTTCCTTATATTAATCATTTCATGAATTGCTTGTTTTGACCAATATTGTGATTGTCAAGCTTCAATAGATTTCACTTTCTAAACCCAATGTGAAGCTACTAATAGGCATGATACGAACATATAATTTCAACTTCATGATATTCAATTCATTCAACAATTTGCTCATAGGATATAAGTGAAGCACAAGAGTAAATGATAAACTACTCCAAAAAGATATAAGTGAACATCAAGTGAGTAGCTAAATAATAAAGTAGCTAGGTGAGGAATCTCGCTCATTTAATTTTTTTAGATCTTAAGTATCTTTTTCAAATAGTAAAAAATATATGAAATTCCAAGGAATAACACACATCATGTGAAGAAGCAAAAACTTAGGATCAACCGAGGCTAACCGATAATTGTTGATGAAGAAAGGTGGGATGCCTACCGGGGTATCCCCAAGCTTAGATGCTTGAGACTTCTTGGAATATTATCTTGGAATGCCTTGGGCATCCCCAAGCTTGATATTTTCTGTCTCCTTAATTCCTCTCATATCACGGTTTCCCTAAATCTCAAAAACTTCATCCACACAAAACTAAAAAAAAATTCGTAAGATACGTTAGTATAAATCAATGCAAAGCCTTAGCATTCCCTTCTGTAAAAAATCACTAAAATTACAATTTAACATTGCATGCTATATGCCTCTACATACTTAATACTCCTATCCTCAAATAGAGTCATTAAACAAGCAAACATATGCATACAATGCAATCATAACAACAATCTGTCTAAACAGGATAGTCTGTAATGGATGAAGAAGTATCCATACTTATTTAACTCGAAAATTTCTGAAAATTTACCACATAGTAGAAAATTTATCACAACTTATTGTGTGCAAAAAAATTTCAACATTTTATCTCATTCTGACTTTTCTATAGAAATCACGCAATATTGTGCAACTTTCTGTTTTGAAACAACAACTCGTATAAACTTGCAAAATAAGCATGGTAAGAGCTATACTTGACATTTTTATTGAAATAAAAGATGAAAAATATTACTATAAATAACAAAAAGAAAATCCTGATAAAATAAAATGACGCTCCAAGAAAAACACCTATCATGTGACGAATAAAAATATAGTTCCAAGTGAGGTTACCGATAATGTTGAAAACGAAAGAGGGGATGCCTTCCAGGGCATCCCTAAGCTTAGTTGCTTGGATGTTCCTTGAATATTACCTTGGGATGCCTTGGGCATCCCCAAGGTTAGGTCTTTTCACTCCTTATTCTCCTCATCTCGATATCTCACCCAAAACTTGAAAACTTCAATCACATAAAACTTAACAAAACTTCGTGAGATAGGTTAGTATGATAAAGCAAATCATTCACTTTGGTACTGTCAACGACAAGATTCATAATTTTTTCCATATAATGCTTACTATAACTTATCATTTCCATGATTTATATAACTTAATATAAGCTATGGAAACACTAAAACAAACAAATAATGCGTTGAAAACCGAATTTGCCAAAAATAGAACACCTGTAATGTTCTGAACAATGACCATACTTCTGCAACTCTAAAAATTCTGAAAAATTAGGACAACATCAGAAATTTGTATATATATCATGTTTAAAAAATCAGATCAAAAGCACATTTATGTGAATTTACAAAATTCCAGAACTAGGCGCAAAAGTTTATGTTTTTGCACAGAATCGAGTGAATTATCATCCACACTATGCTAAAGGCTTTACTTGACACTTTATTGAAACAAAAGCTATAAAACATCATTACTATAGTAGCTTAATCATGTGAACACACAAAAATAGTAGGTATAAGTGTTGGGTTATCTCCCAACAAGCGCTTTTCTTTAATGCCTTTTAGCTAGGCATGAAGATTTCAATGGTGCTCGCATAAAAGTAAAGAATTGAAACATGAAAAAGAGCATCATGAATCATATGACTGGCAAATTTAAGCATAACCCACTTCCTATGCATAGGGATTTTGTGATCAAACAATTTATGGGAGCAAGAATCAACTCGCATAGGAAGGCAAAACAAACATGAGATCAAAGCTTTCAACATAAAGAGAGGAAACTTGACATTATTGAGATATGTAAAAGCATATGTTCCCCGCTCATAATAATTTTCAGTAGCATCATGATTGAATTCAACAATATAACTATCACATAAATCATTCTTTTCAAGATCCACAAGCATATAAATTCTATCACTCTCCACATAAGAAATTTTATTCTCATCAATAGTAGTGGGAGCAAACTCAATAAAATAACTATCATGAGATACTTGATTAACATAATCCAGTTGAAAATTAAAATCATGATGACAAGTTTCATAGCTATCATTATTCTTTATAGCATACATGTCATCACCATAATCATCATACATAGCAACTTTGTTCTCATAATCAATTGAAACCTCTTCCAAAATAGTTGATTCATCATTAAATAAAGTCATGACCTCTCCAAATCCACTTTTGTATTTATTATGATAAGACTCACCCCCCCTAAAAAATAGTGGGATCACTATTACATAAACTTGACACTCTTCCAAACCCAGTTTCTTGAATAGTCATCATAAATAGGAGCCATGCTTTCATCATAATAAATTTTCTCATCAAAACTTGGGGGACTAAAAATATCATCTTCATCAAACATAGCATCCCGAAGCTTATGGCTTTGCATATCACTAGCATCATAGCTTTTCAAAGAATTCATACAAACAACATTGCAACCATGCTCATCATTCAAATATTTTATACCAAACATTTTATTGAATTCTTCTTCTATCAATTGAGCACAACTTTCTGATCCATCATTTTCAAGAAACACATGATAAAGATGAATAATATGAGGCAACCTCAATTCCATTTGTTTGTAGTTTTCTTTTTATAAACCAAACTATTGATAGAACAAGAAACTAAAAGATTCAATTGCAATATATAATGATATACCCTCAAGCACTCACCTCCCTGGCAGTGGCACCAGAAAAGAGCTTGATGTCTACTATGCAACTTTATTCTTGTAGACTCATGCTGGGTCTCCAAGCACAGAGTTTTGTAGGACAGTAGCAATTTTCGCTCGAGTGGATGACCCGAGGTTTATCCATCCTGGTTGGCATAGGATGAAGATGGTCTCTCTCAAACAACCCTGCAACCAAATAACAAAGAGTCTCTTGTGCCCCCAACACACCAAATATAATGGTAAATTGTATAGGTGCACTAGTTTGGCGAAGAGATGGTGATACAGGTGTAATATGGATAGTAGACATAAGTTTTTGAAATAAGAACAATAAAAAAGGTAGCGAGTAACAAAAGCGAGCACAAACGGTATTGCAATGCTTGTAAATAAGGCCCAGGGTTCATACTTTCACTAGTGCAATCTCTCAACAATGCTAATATAATTGGATCATATAACAATACCTCAGTGTGCGACAAAGAATTACTACAAAGTTCTTATCTAGCGGAGAAAATAAGATAAAATTATTGTAGGGTATGAAACCACCTCAAAGTTATCTTTTCAGATTAATCTATTGAGCTATTCCTATAAGTGTCACAAACAACCCTAGAGTTCATACTAAAATAACACCATATGATACACATCAACCAACTCTAATGTCACCTAGATACTCCAATGTCACCATATGTATCCGTTAGTTTATTATACAATATGCATCAAACAACTTCATATCCATAATATTAAATCAAACACAAAGGACTTCAAAGAGTGCCCCAAAATTTCTATCGGAGAAACGTGCATCAACCCCTATGCATAGATAACCCCAATGTCACCTCGTGAATCTGTGAGTTGAGTGTCAAAACATACATCAAGTGAATCAATATTATACCCCATTATCATCACGGGTATTCATATGCAATACTTACATTAAGTGTTCTCAAATCCATAAAAGAATTCAATCCGATAAAAGTGAAACCTCAAAGGTAAAAACTCAATTCATCACAACAAGATAGAGAGGGGAAAACACCATATGATCCAACTATATTAACAAAGCTCGCAGTACATCAAGATTGTGCCAAATCAAGAACACGAGAGAGAGAGAGAGAGAGAGAGAGAGAGAGAGAGAGAGAGAGATCAAGCACATAGCTACTAGTACAAACCCTCGGCCTCGACGGTGGACTACTCCCTACTCATCATGGTGGCCACTCAGATGATAAAGATGGCCTCTGGTGATGATTTCCCCATCTAGGAGGATGCTAGAATGTCGGGGAAGCTGACCCACGAACACCTATGGGGACTGGCGGACCGAGCCCCTTTCGGTTCGGCGGGGGGCGGAGATCGCACGAAGAGCGGATCGAGGCGAAGCACACGAGCAGTTTACCCAGCTTCGGAGCTCTCCGGAGAGATAATACTCCTACTGCTGCTTGTCTGATTGTATTGAGTTCTTGCTCGGGAGCGCTGAGTGCTACAGTACACACGAGCTGCTAACGAGACCGAGCGTGAGTGTTTTTTTTGGCCTTCGAACCCCCCCTCTATGTTGCGCATGGGCCTCCTTTTATATGCTAAAGGGGTCACCGACAGGTGGCAACATAGATAAGGGAAAAAATGGAAAAGGAGTTGCGTTGGTACAACTACCTGTACAGTGCATCCTACCTAACCCTGACCGCAGGGGACAAAGGCATTGAATGCTCGTCTGCGTCACCCAAACAGTGCAAAAAAGGACCGTCAGGGATGCCACCGCTTGCCACGATGGCAATCTTGTCAGCGTCGCATGCCACCGCGCACCGCTGGCTGCACAGCCTCTCGCCACGCGCGCCTGGAAAGGCCCCAAGGCGACACGTTGGTGGATGTGCTGGAGCGTGGGTACAGAATGTTCGCTTGCCGCGGCAAGCGCCTTGCCGCGGTCGTTGTCTTGTCGCGTCCGGAAGCTTGTCGCTCACTGGGCCTTGCCGGGACGCGTGGCGCGTCACGGCAAGTTCCTTGAGATGCCTTGGTTGGCCTTCCCGGCAAGCTCCTCTTGCTGGGGCCTTGTCTCCTTGGCTTGAATACTTGGTTCTTGAATGGCTCCAAAGGAACCACGGAGGACCTTGGCGGTCACCCGGCAAGCCTTGCCGCGGGGCGCTGCAACTACCCGTGCACAAGTTCGGGATACTAGGGTACCCCTACTCTAGTACACCAACATAGAATGGGCTCCCAATTGATTTTTCGTGAATACAAAGGTTTGCGGCGGTGAAACTTCTCATTTAAGGTTATTTCTAGGGGTTTATGTATTTATAGGATTTTTTGGCGTTGGTCTCATGCTGAGATGGGCTTCGAGGGTCCCACTATCCACCAGGGCATGCTAGAGGGGGTGGCGTGCCCTGCTGCCTAGTGGCGACCTCCTTCATGTTCTGGTCCTTCCACGACTCTTCTAGTGCCTCTTTTGTTCCAAAAAAATCGTCAAAAAGTTTCACTGCATTTAGAGAACTTTTATTTCTACACAAAAAAAACATGACGACAGTTTTGCTGAAAACAACATCAGTCCGGGTTAGTTCCATTCAAATCATACCAAAACCATATAGAATTGTTGCAAACATGGCATGCATACTTCATAAATTATAGATACGTTCAAGATGTATCATCTGGCTGAGTTCGCATATGCCTGATGTCTCCCTGCACTTTACACTCTTTGAATGGAAACCCTCGAATCAGCTAGAAGAAAAATCAGTTCACGACAATTTCGGCCGGGTGATTAAAAGGCGCAGACAGATTGGGATAAGAGATGAGCAAATATTTCATAGTTACCTGGTTCTCCATGAGAAAACCCCCAATACCGCGGTGTCATGCAGAGTCGCGGAGGAGTTCGGGTGCGACTAGGGACGGGGGTGGCGGGCGGGGGTGAGGGTTTTGTGACGTGGGGGTGGTGAGGGTTTTCTTTTTTCCTTTTTGAATTGGGTGGTGAGCGTTTTATATACCAGAATACGTTTTGGAGGCTACACTGGTAGACCCAACCACGTGCAATTAACATCACTTTGGTGTGAGGGTGATACAGATTGTCATTCGATCTGTGTACATCCTGCGGTGCAGATGTGCGGTCCATGGGGATGCATTCTGGCCAATCAGAACACACATGTTACGGCACAATGAAAGTCATCGCACATGGTTCCAATGTGGGAAAATCTCCAAGTTTTAGGATGGGTCCACATTTCCTTCATTGGTTGACCATGAAATTTTTGCCCACGCTAAATATTTACCCTAATATGCACCGTACGTGTTCAAATATTTTGCAAAATCTCCACATGTAGTTGTGCGTATTGTGGGCCAATGGTTGCTAGTATAAAATTGTGTGGGAAGACTGAAAGTTACACAGACGATTCACGCTAATAAGCTATGTGTGATGTGGGCAATCATATGTTGGTCTAAGGAAGCATAAAATTCCATTAACCAAACTGATTGCATACTCATCCCACATCTAGATATAAGTAAAAATAGATGTAAGCACACTCATGCATAAATGATAAGCGTACTCAAGCATAGTTCAATTGATATTAAGCATACTCAAGCATAGTTATAGTTAAGATGCTACATAGCTAGGGTACTTTTGAACATAACCATAGTTCAATTCCACATCTCATCTGGAGGCAGGCCTGCACCAAAGTGAAGCTTCTCCAGGTACTCAGCGTACGTAGCATGCGCAACCCTGCGAGAATACTTCTACTTGAAGGAGCCAATGACTCATTGATGTTTGCCATAACTATGTCGGTATTTCCCCAAAGAGGAAAGCATGATGCAACATATCAACTGTAGGTATTTCCCTCAGTGATGAGACCAAGATTATCGAACCAGTAGGAGAACCACGCAAAACCATGTAAACAACTCCTGCACACAAAGAACAAATACTTGCAACCCCACGTAAGAGAGGGGTTGTCAATCCCTCATGGGTAAAAAGATAGATAAACCTGTAGTAGATTGGGTAAATAGATCTAGCGGGAACGCGAGATAAAATAAATAACTAAAAATTGCAGCAAGATATTTTTGTATTTTTGGATTAATAGATCTAAAAATAAATGCAAAAAAATAGATCTCGAATGCAAATATGATTAAGAAGAGACCCGGGGGCCGTATATTTCACTAGTGGCTTCTCTCGAGAAAAATAGCAAACGGTTGGTAAAAAAATTACTGTTGGGCAATTGATAGAACTTCAAATAATCATGACGATATCCAGGCAATGATCATTATATAGGCATCACATCCAAAATTAGTAGACCAACGCCTGCCTGCATCTACTACTATTACTCCCATATCGACCGATATCTAGCATGCAACTAGTGTATTAAGTTCATGGAGAAACGGAGTAATGCAATAAGAATGATGACATGATGTAGACAAGATCAATTTATGTAGAAATAGAACCCTTCTTGTTATCCTTAATAGCAATGATGCATATGTGTTGGTTCCCCTTTTATCACTGGGATCAAGTACCGTAAGATTGAACCCATCACAAAGCACCTCTTCCCATGGCAAGAAAAATCGATCTAGTTGGCCTAACTAAATCAAATATTCGGAGAAGAAATACGGGGCTATAAGTAATCATGCATATAAGAGATCAAAACACTCAAATAACTTTTGTGGATAAAAACATAGATCCGATCATAAACTCAAAGTTCATCGGGTCCCAACAAACACACCGCAAAAAGAGTTACATCAAATAGATCTCAAATAGACCATTATAATGAGAATCAAGAGAGAGAGAGAGAGGAAGCCATCTAGCTATTAACTACGGACCCATAGGTCTACAATGAACTACTCACGCATAGGCACCAATGAGGATGTTGAACCCCTCCATGATGGTGTTTAGATTGGATCTGGTGGTTCTGGAACTTGCGGTGGCTGGAAATGATTTTCGTCGACTCCCCTAGGGTTTCTAGAATATTGGGGTATTTATAGAGCAAAGAGGAGGTGTAGGAGGTCACCCAGGTGGGCACAACCCACCAGGGCGTGCCTGGGCCTCCAGGCGCACCCAGGTATCTTGTGCTCACCTCGGCCCCCTCTTCGGTACTTCTTTGGCCCACTGGATGTCTTCTGGTCCAAAAAAAATCCACAAAAAGTTTCGCCGCGTTTGGACTCCATTTGATATTGATTTCCTGTGATGTAAAAAACAAGCAGAAAACAACAACTGGCACTTGGCACTATGTCAATAGGTTAGTCCCAAAAGGAATATAGTTGCTATAAAATTATGGTAAAACATCCAAGCATGATAATAAAACAACATGGAACAATAAAAAACTATAGATACATTGGAGACGTATCAGCATCCTCAAGCTTAATTCCTGCTCGTCCTCGAGTTGCTAAATGATAAAAATATAATTTTTGATGTGGAATGCTGCCTAACATGGTCATCACATATTATTTTCTTTGTAGCATGGACATTTGGACTTTTATATGGTTCAAAGCAATAGTCTAGTTTTGACATGAACACTTTAATACTGTAGCATATCAACAAGCAACCAAGTCTTTCAAAATATCAACACTAAAGCAAGTTATCTCTATCCCATTATGCTCAATCGTTGATCCATTCATGAAACACACTCGCATATTAGCAACACCCAATGAAAAAGTATGATCATAGTGCCCCTTAGTTCGTGCTTTGTAAGAGAAGATGGAGACTCAAATAATATAAAAATTGCATAAAGTAAATAGAAAGGCCCTTCGCAGAGGGAAGTAGGGATTTGTAGAGGTGCTAGAGCTCAAAGCGAAAAAGATAGAGATAAAACATTTTGGGTGGCATGCTTTTCCTGTGAACGAAAAGGATCGAGTAGTTCCCAATACTTTCCATGCTAGATATATCATAGGCGGTTCCCAAACAAAAAATAAAGTTTATTCCTTTTTCCACCATACTTTCACTTTCCATGGATAACCGTATCCACGGGTGCCTTCCATACCAACACTTTCCAAGGAATTTATTATTTGACAACATAAAGTAAATTTGTTTTCATTTCGGGACTGGGCATCCCTAATACCTTTACATACTCTCGTGTAATGACAAGTGAATAAACACTCATCTTGAGAATAACATATCTAGAATGGAAATATATCATCCACCCCCACCGTTTCATAAGAGCTACGAGCACACAAAAGAGAAATTTGTTTTCAAAATTAGAGATGGCACACACAAATTTGCTTAGAATGGCACGGAAATACCGCATATAGGTAGGTATAGTGGATTCAAGTGGCAAAAACTAGTTGGGAAGACTAGCAAAAGATTGAGAAGCATCCAACCAAGAAACGAAAAATCTCATAAGCAAGCATTAAGCATAACTGACACCGAATAATGCACGACAAGTAGGATATAATTTCATTGCATAACTGTTGACTTTCGTGCTTGCATAGGGAATCACAAACCTTAACACCAATATCCTTACTAAAGCATAATTACTCATCAACATGACTCACATATCAATATCATCATATCTCAAAACTATTACAAATAATCAAGATTATTTTGTCCAATGATCTCCATGAACGTTTTTATTATATCCCTCTTGGATATCTATCACTTTGGGACTAATTTCATATGTTTCTTTTGATAGCTCAAACAAATTTAAGTGAAGAACATGCGCATGAAAATTTTATTCTCTCAAAATGATTTAAGTGAAGCAAGAGAGAATTTCTTAAAAAATTTACTAACTCACAAATAAATCTAAGTGAAGCAAGGGAGCATTTTCTTAAAAAATAATAAAGCACACCATCCTCAAAAAGATATAACTGAAGCACTAGAGCAATTCCATAGCTCATAAAGATTTAAGTGAAGCATAGAGAGCAATTCTAACAAGTCATAGCATAATTTTGGCTCCCTCAACTAGGTGTGTACAGCAAGGATAGAAGACTTAAAACACAAAGCAAATCAAGCAAAGACAAATATCAGTAACACCCCGGTGCCATGTTAGAGTAACCTCACACTAAGGGTGCCATGTCATCACGTTTAACTAAGCCAATTTGACACTTGATAAAAATTAAAGCCATTTCAAGTTTAAATAAAGTCATTTAAATTATTTCTTAGAGCAATAAAACTAAAATGTCCAAATAATTCCATAAATCCCCTTGATCATTATCATGTGTAAACCAACTTCATTTCATTCACAAATTAATCCTTACCAAAATATTGAAGTGGTCCAATGGCAACTATTATAGGCTTTTTAAATATAAATAAAGGTTATGTTTTTCCAAACCACTTGAAACTTTATGTGTTGTCACAAAATATTGCCTACTAATTATGTGCCAATTTTCAAGTTGACCTAAATTTATTTACTATGGAGTTTGAGTAGAAAACAGTACCGAAGTAAATAAACAGTAAAATAAAAGTGAAAAGGAAAAGGGCCTAAACCTATTGATGGCTGGGCCTTAGTGACAGAGGAGGCCCATCCCACTTGGATCTACCCCTTCCTCCTGCTACAGGAGGCAGAGAGGGGGCGTGGCGGTGCTACCTCCATGTCATGCATCCGGCGAACCCTCACGGTGGATAAGAGCCCCCCTCAATGTTGTAGGAAACCCTAGCCTCCCCCTATCTCTCTCTCTCTCTCTCTCTCTCTCTCCCTCTCTATCTCAAATTTGTTCGTGCCCGAGGTTGGTTGCTGTCGGTGTGTCGATCCTGCGACCATCGGCCTCCCCACGTTGCCGCATCTTGTCCGGGAGCTTCAACGCCGACGACTCCTTCGACTACGTGCACCGATTTGGGCTGGAACGCCCTTCTTCTTTGCCATTCCCCACCATGGCCGCCGCATCTCACGGTCGTTCGCCACCACCACTGACCACCCCCGGCTTCCCCAACCGTGCCTTCGGGATCACCGTGAGCTCCTGGTCCTTTCCCCCTATTTTCCCTTCTGCATCCGTCGCCGTAGCTGCGCCTGCTCGCCCGCGAAGAACCAGAGCTCGGATCCCGCGCATGCTCGCCCGCTAATAGCCGCGACTTCGGCCTCCGGTGCATGCACGCTCGCCTGTGGCCGCTCCCTCCCGCATGCGCTCGCCCGACCACACCCCCGCGCACACCTGTCCCCGCTGCTGTCGCCCACGCCCGCACAGCCGCGCACCCCGGCTCCTTGCTGTGCCCGCCGCCGCGTGCTGTTGCTTTGGTTGCTGCAACCCCGCGCCCGCGGCCTTTCGCTCGCCCCGCCTGCCGACATCGTTGCAGTTGCTGCGCATGCCCGTCGCTCACCTCGCCTCTACGCACCCTGCCGCGCCCGACCGCACTGGCTGCACCTTCCCGCTTGCTTCTGCACTCCGCTGGGCCCTGCTCCCCCCGACACACTAGAGTCCTCCCGCGGCTCCCTGCATTCACCAGGGCGCCATTGCCGGGGGATGTGCCCTGCCTTCCCCCCAACGCACTACGGGCTGGCCACTGGCGCTCCTTCGTGAGCGACTGCGCACGCGAGCCCAGCCGTGGCTGGCCAGGGCCTCTGCCTAGTGGACCCCCTATTTTAGTTAGTGGGGTTAACCCCCCAATTAGTTTTTTAAAAACATGTTAGAATTGTTTTAGGAGTTAATTAAATATACACCCAATGACATGTCCCTCCCTCATATACTGTTCACTGGATAAGGCATACACTATCAGCTGTGACATTGACTCTAGGCCCACCGTCAGCCTCATGTGCAAGAGTGTGGGTACACTCTTTGGTACCCGTAGAATTTAGATATTAAAATATTTTTCATATTAAAATAAATATGTAATTCCAGAAAATCAATAGAACTTCTGGAAATCAGATAAAATAAACCGTAAGTTAGATGAAAATAATTTATATATGAAAGTTGCTCAGAAAAATGTAACGAATCCAAATATGCAATCCATTCATCTGTCACATGCCTCTAGCATGCTGAACATGGAACCATCCCCCTCTTTTCATCTGTTCAGAATACGCCAGACGTTGGAAAAAACCCTCCATATGTTTTCCCTCTCCATCTGCAACATCTAGCACTGCGTTAGTTCACACCTAACACCGTGTATTACCTTTTATGCTTTATGAAGCTTTATTTTCTTTATATTTATTGTTTCTTCCCCCTTTGTTACTTCTTTCTGGTAGACCCCGAGACCGATGATGCCCATGTGATCGACTACATCACCGACGAAACTTCTTATTTTCCAGTAGAGCTTCCAGGCAAGCAAACCCCCTTGTTCATTCCGATATCGCCCATTTCTTTCCCTCTGATGCTTGCATTAGAACTGCTACTGCTTTTGTATGATCCTATTCTGATGCCTAGCTTGTTTTTGTTTCCTGCTTTCATACTTACCTGCTTATTCTAAACTATTTAGTATAGGTTGATTAGAGATCCATCAAAGACCCCCCCCCTTCTTGTCCCAGTCGCCCCTGCTTGATGACCGATGTCTCGATCAACGTGATCGACGTCCAGGCCCCGACACTGCACATCAGCCCCCTTTAGTTGTATGACTCTGTAGAGTTATTATGTAACATCCCAATTTTCAATTTGGATGTTATTTATAGATCATTCATATACATCCATGATTTATGCATTATGCTTTCATTTGTTTTATTTGAATTTTATCCTAGAAACCTTAAGAAACTCAAGGACCAATTGAGAGAGTTGGAGGTTTCCCAAAAATCCATTTTTGAATTTTCAAAATTTGGAAAATTGGATCAAATTATTTTATTCAAAATTCTTTTCCAATTATTGCAGATAGATAAAGTAAAGAGAGAACATAAATGGACTTCTTCAAAAACAGCAAAGCAATATTGGAAGTTGAATTTTGAATTTTTGAATATTTTATTTGATTTTATTTGCAGGATTATTTATTTTATTGCAGAGTTTATTAGTACTAAAAATTTTGTTTTCAAATTAGGCATTTAGGCCTAGAAAAATGTTCACAAGGTCAATAATAAGGCCGTAAGTATATGTGAATTTTTCTATTATTTTTAGATATATATTTATTATAGTTTTGAGATTTCTTATCCTGGAAAATGTCTTTTTTTAATTCCCGCCGCCGAATTGGGCCGGCCAGTCTACCAGCCAGGCCGTGGCGCAGCCCAATCGCGTCGCCACCGACCCCGAGCCGGAGTCCGGCCGACGTACGCCACACCACCGCCGCCGTGTCTGAGGCAGGCTCGCCGCCCGCCTTGCCCCCTCGGCCAAGCTGACCCGCCACCCTGGCCCCTTTATAAGCCGAGCCCCGCACCCCCTCTCTTCTCCTAAGCCGCACCGCCACCATCGGATCCCGATGCAGCCGCCGCCGCCGCCTCGAGTCGCCGCTGCCGGAGTCGCCATCCGCCGCTGCTGAAGTCAATGCTGCAGCCATCGTTCCGCATCGCCATCGACAACCACCGCCGCCGCCATAAACCACCCAGCCCCGACCGTCCGATCTGGATCGGACGATCCAGATTGAGTTGCATTTTTTAACAATTTTTTATTTTATTTAGTGAATGTTCATTAGTTAGATCTCTGTAGCGAACGTTTTCATTCTTTAAGTTTCTTTAGCGAACGTTCGCTCGTTAGCTTTTCCGTCACGTAGCCAGTGACCTAGTTGCAGTTATTTTATTTACAGTTTAGCCCCTGTTTTTCAAATTAGCACAACTTTCTGCTCGTTTGTCCAAATTCAATGAAACCAACACCAAAATCTTCAGCATGATCTCATCTATACAGTAAATCTACTGAAAAGTATTTTTGAAAGTTTAAAAATTTGTATTCAAGCATATTTGAATTTAAACTTCTTTTGATCATAACTTGAGTTTCGTAGCTCCGTTTTAGTTGATTCTTTTTGCAAATTGAAGATCTTGACATGAGCTTTCTATTAAGATCTAATCCACATAATTTTGGTACTGTTAAAAATTGTTTTCTGTTTAAAGAAGTTATTTGCTTGTTTTTGAGTTTTTCGAATCTTTTTCATTGATTTTCTTTGCATCTTTTGCTTGAGTGCTTATGTATGCTATTATTTGTTTATGATAGATTTTCTGGAGTGCGAAGCTTGCTACTACAAATCTCTAGGGTTTATTGATTGTCAGCAAGGCAAGTTACACTTTGAACATACTCTTTTATACTAGTTTTACAATGCATTAGCTTCACCCTCAAAGATTTCCTGAGTAGGATTGGGACATGTGGTTTTCCTATGTAGTTCATGAGGTAGGAACCTATTACCTTTGATCACCCTGAGAATATACATTATGCTCATAAATTGCTTAGCCATGCTCGTAGATGGGGATTGGTATGTGAGATTCATAAAAGTTGCGAGAGTAATAATAACTAAGGGAAAATTAAGGTGGCAACTTTAATACACATCTGGGTGGATTGTTTGGGGCACCTGGAGAAACCAGTGCTTGCCCAAGGGAATCCTGGAGTACCTGTGTGATTACCCTAGGTCCACTACCCATGCTCAAAGGGATCGTATGATATTTCATGCCTAGAAACTTCCGTGTGCAGCCACAAGCCATTATGGGCTCTAGCATAGTTGAGTAAGTTGTGTGACCTCTTTCCGTGGTAGACTAGCTGATGTAGGGGAAAGTAGGTGTACCGGTCTACCCAGGGTTTAGAGGGAATAATTCAGAAAGACTATGTCTCAATCTTCTGATCATGGATGCGATCGAGTCTTGTGGGGAAAAGTGCGCAAACCTCTACAGAGTGTACAAACTAATCATGATTAGCCGTGTCCCCGGTTATGGACAATTTGAGTATCTAGAAGTGAATTATTTGTTGATCTCATCACTCCTTAATTAATGTATTGGGTTTATTATTTATATTTGGAATTTTTTGGTATTTTAGTTGGAGGAACCTTCTCATGGCACAAACTTGCTAGTAAATAAAATTTATTCCTTTGTTGTAGGGAAAAACTAGCTTTATGCAAAAATTAAACTTAGAGCCCCCACCAATCAAATATGCATATAGATATAGTCTTTTTCATTCATTGCTCTATAGTGTGACTTTGCCAGCATATTCCATTTGTTGACCTACACGACTGCAACGTCTCATGTTGCAGAGTTTTCCTGAAGGAAATATGACCTAGAGGCAATAATAAAGTTATTATTTATTTTCTTATTTCATGATAAATGTTTATTATTCATGCTAGAATTGTATTAACCGGAAACTTAGTACATGTGTGAATAAATAGACAAAACAAAGTGTCCCTAGTCTGCTCTACTTGACTAGCTCGTTAATCAAAGATGGTTATGTTTCCTAACCATAGACATGTGTTGTCATTTGATGAACGGTATAACATCATTAGGAGAATGATGTGATGGACATGACCCATCTGTTAGCTTAGCATTATGATCATGTCAGTTTCAATGCTACTGCTTTCTTCATGACTTATACATGTTCCTCAGACTATGAGATTATGCAACTCTCGAATACTGGAGGAACACTTTGTGTGCTACCAAACATCACAACGTAAAAGGGTGATTATAAAGGTGCTCTACAGGTTTCTCTGAAGGTGTTTGTTGGGTTGACATAGATCGAGATTAGGATTTGTCACTCCGTGTTTCAGAGAGGTATCTCTGGGCCCTCTCGGTAATACTCATCACTATAAGCCTTGCAAGCATTGTGACTAATGAGTTAGTTGCAGGATGAAGTATTACGGAACGAGTAAAGAGACTTGCTAGTAACGATATTGAACTAGGTATGATGATATCGACGACCGAATCTCGGGCAAGTAACATATCGATGACAAAGGGAACAACGTATGTTGTTATTTTGTTTGACCGATAAAGATCTTCGTAGAATATATAGGAGCCAATATGAGCATCTAGGTTCTGCTATTGGTTATTGACCGGAGACGTGTCTCGGTCATGTCTACATAGTTCTCGAACCCGTAGGGTCCGCATGCTTAACGTTCGATGACGATTTGTATTATGAGTTTATGTGATTTGATGACCGAAGTTTGTTCGGAGTCCCAAATCAGATCACAGACATGACTAGGAGTCTCGAAATGGTCGAGACGTAAAGATTGATATATTGGAAGGTTATATTCGGACACTGGAAGGGTTCCGAAGTGTATCGGATATTTTTCAGAGAACCAGGAGGTTACCGGAACCCCCCGGGGAGTACATGGGCCTTATTGGGCCCTAGTGGAGAAAGAGGGCAGCAAGCAAGATGTGGGGCATGCCCCCCTAGGCCCAAACCGAATTGGTTTAGGGCTTGGGGGGCCGGCCCCCTCCTTCCTTCTCTCTTCCTCCTCTTTCCTCCCTTTTCCTAGTAGGACTAGGAAAGGATGAAACCTACTCCTACTAGGGGTAGGAATCCTCCTCCCTTGGGCACGCCTCCTCCTAGGCTGGCCCTCTCCTCCTCCCCTCCTTTATATACGGGGGAAGCGGGTACCCTAGAGACACAAGTTGAAATGGTTTAGCCATGTGCGGTGCCCCCCTCCACAGTTACACACCTCGGTCATATCGTCGTAGTGCTTAGGCGAAGCCCTGGGCCGGTAACTTCATCATCACCATCACCATGCCATCGTGCTGATGAAACTCTCCCTTGGTCTCAACTTGATCAAGAGTACAAGGGACGTCCCCAAGCTGAACGTGTGCTGATCGCAAAGGTGCCGTACGTTCGGTGCTAAGATCGGTCGGATCGTGAACACGTACGACTACATCAACCGCGTTGTCATAACGCTTCCGCTTTCGGTCTACGAGGGTACGTGGACACACTCTTCCCTCTCGTTGCTATGCATCACATATATAGATCTTGCGTGATCGTCGGATTTTTTTTGAAATTACCGCGTTCCCCAACAGTGGCATCCGAGCCAGGTCTATGCGTAGATTTATATGCACGAGTAGAACACAAACAGTTGTGGGCGATAATAGTCATACTTCTTACCAACATGTCATATTTTAATTCGGCGGTATTGTTAGATGAAGCGGCTCAGACCGACATTATGCGTACGCTTATGTGAGGCTGGTTCTACCGACGTGCTTCGCACACAGGTGGCTAGTGAGTGTCTGTTTCTCCAACTTTAGTTGAATCGAGTGTGGCTACGCTCGGTCCTTGTTGAAGGTTAAAACAACACACTTGACGAAAAATCGTTTTGGTTTTGATGCGTAGGTAAGAATGGTTCTTGCTAGAAGCCCGTAGCAGCCACGTAAAACTTGCAACAACAAAGCAGAGGACGTCTAACTTGTTTTTGCAGGGCTTGCTGTGGATGTGATATGGTTAAGCATGATGTGATATAAATTTTTGTACGAGATGATCATGTTTTGTAACAAAGTTATCTGCAACTGGCAGGAGCCATATGGTTGTCGCTTTATTGTATGTAATGCAATCGCCATGTAATTATTTTACTTTATCACTAAGCGGTAGCGATAGTCGTAGTAACAATAGGTGGCGAGATGACAACGATGCTACGATGGAAATCAAGGTGTTGTGCCGGTGAAGATGGAGATCATGACGATGCTTCGGTGATGGAGATCATGAGCACAAGATGATGATGGCCATATCATGTCACATATTTTCATTGCATGTGATGTTTATCCTTTATGCATCTTATTTTGCTTAGAACGTCGGTAGCATTATAAGATGATCCCTTGCTAAATTTCAAGGTACAATTGTTCTCCCGAGTATGCATCGTTGCTACAGTTCATTGTGCTGAGACACCACGTGATGATCGGGTGTGATAAGCTCTACGTTCACATACAATGGGTGCAATCCAGATTTGCACACGCAGAATACACGGGTTAAACTTGGCGAGCCTAGCATATGCAGATATGGCCTCGGAACACTGGAGACCGAGAGGTCGAGCGTGAATCATATAGTAGATATGATCAACATAGTGATGTTCACCATTGAAAACTACCCCATCTCATGTGATGATCGGACATGGTTTAGTTGATTTGGATCACATGATCACTTAGATGATTAGAGGGATGTCTATCTAAGTGGGAGTTCTTAAGTAATATGATCAATTAAACTTTAATTTATCATGAACTTAGTCCTGATAGTATTTTGCAAATTATGTTGTAGATCAATAGCTCATGTTGTTGCTTCTCTATGTTTTTATATGTGTTCCTAGAGAAAACTAAGTTGAAAGATGATAGTAGCAATAATGCGGACTGGGTCCGTGATCTGAGGTTTATCCTCATTGCTGCACAGAAGAATTATGTCCTTGATGCACCGCTAGGTGACAGACCTATTGCCGGAGCAGATGCATACATTATGAACGTTTGGCAAGCTCAATATGATGACTACTTGATAGTTTAGTGCACCATGCTTAACGGCTTAGAATTGGGACTTCAAAGACGTTTTGAACATCATGGACCATATGAGATGCTCCAGGAGTTTAAATTAATATTTCAAGCACATACCCTAGTTGAGAGATATGAAGTCTCCAACAAGTTATATAGCTAAAAGATGGAGGAGAATAGCCCAAGCAATGAGCATGTGCTCAGATTGTCTGGGTACTACAATCGCTTGAATCAAGTGGGAGTTAATCTTCCAGATAAGATAGTGATTGACCGAGTTCTCTAGTCACCATCACCAAGATACTGGAACTTCGTGATGAATAATAGTATGCAAGGGATGATGAAAACGATTCCCGAGCTCTTTGTGATGCTGAAATCGATGAAGGTAGAAATCAAGAAAGAGCATCAAGTGTTGATGATTGACAAGACCACTAGTTTCAAGAAAAGGGCAAAGGGAAAGAAAGGGAACTTCAAGTGGAATGGCAAGCAAGTTGTCACTCCCATGAAGAAGCCCAAAGCTGGACCAAAGCCTTAAACTGAGTGATTCTACTGCAAAGGAAATGGTCACTGGAAGCGGAAATGCCCTGAATATTTGGTGGATAAGAAGGATGGCAAAAGTTAACAAGGGTATATTTGATATATAGGTAATTGATGTGTACCTTACTAGTGTTTATAGTAGCCCCTGGGTATTTGATACTTGTTCGATTGCTAAGATTAGTAACTCGAAACAGAAGTTACAGAATAAACAGAGACTAGTTTAGGGTGAAGTCACGATGTGTGTTGGAAGTGATTCCAAGATTTATATGATCATCATCGCACACTCCCTATACTTTCGAGATTATTGTTGAACCTAAATAAATGTTATTTAGTGTTTGCGTTGAGCATAAATATGATTAGATCATGTTTATTGCAATACGATTATTCATCTAAAACAGAGAATAAATTGATATTCCATTTACATGAATAAAACCTTCTATGGTCACACACCCAATGTTGATGGTTTATTGAATCTTGATCGTAGTGATACACATATTCATAACATTCATGCCAAAAGATGCAAAGTTGATAATGATAGTGAAACATATTTGTGGCACTGTTGTTTGGGTCATATCGGTATAAAGTGCATGAAGAAACTCCATAAAGATGGACTTTTGGAATCACTTGATTATTAATCATTTGATGCTTGCGAACCGTGCCTTATGGGCAAGATGACTAAAACTCCATTCTCCAGAACAATGGAACGACCTAGTGACTTATTGAAAATAATACATACCGATGTATGTGGTCCAATGAGTGTTGATGCTGGTGGCGGGTATCGTTATTTTCTAACCTTCACAGATGATTTGAGCAAATATGGGTATATATACTTAATGAAACACAAGTGTGAAACATTTGAAAAGTTCAAATAATTTCAGAGTGAAGTGGAGAATCATCATAACAAGAAAATAAAGTTTCTATGATCTGATCGTAGAGGAGAATATTTGAGTTACGAGTTTGGCCTTCATTTAAAACACTGTGGAATAGTTTCATAGCTCACGCCACATGGAACACCACAGCGTAATGGTGTGTCCGAACGTCGTAATCGCACTTTATTGGATATGGTGCGATATATGATGTCTCTTACCAGGTTACCACTATCATCTTGGGGTTATGCATTAGAGACATCTGCATTCACTTTAAATAGGGTACCATCAAAATCCATTGAGATGACACCTTATGAACTGTGGTTTGTCAAGAAACCAAAGTTGTCATTTCTTAAAGTTTGGGGCTGTGATGCTTATGTGAAAAAGCATCAACCTGATAAGCTCAAATCCAAATCAGAGAATGCGTCTTCATAGGATACCCAAAGGAAACTGTTGGGTACACCTTCTATCACAGATCCGAAGGCAAGATCGTTTCTAAGAACGGATCCTTTCTAGAGAAGGAGTTTCTCTCGAAAGAAGTGAGTGGGAGGAAAGTAGAACTTGATGAGGTAACTGTACCTGCTCCCAAATTGCAAAGTAGTTCATCATAGAAATCAGTTCCAGTGATTCCTACACCAATTAGTGAGGAAGCTAATGATGATGATCATGAAACTTCAGATCAAGTTACTACAGAACCTTGTAGGTCTTCCATAATATGGTCAACACCACAATGGTACGGTAATCTTACTCTGGAGGTCATGTTACTAGACCATGATGAACCTACGAACTATGAGGAAGCAATGATGAGCTCAGATTCCGCGAAATGGCTTGAGGCCATGAAATCTGAGATGGGATCCATGTATGACAACAAAGTTTAGACTTTGGTGGACTTGCCCTATGATCGGTAAGCCATAGAAAATAAATGGATCTTTAAGAAGAAGACCGACACAGACGGTAATCTTACTATTTACAAAGCTCAACTTGTTGCGAAAGGTTTTCCACAAGTTCAAGGAGTTGACTATGATGAGACTTTCTCACCCGTAGCGATGCTTAAGTCTGTCCGAATCATGTTAGCAATTGCTGCATTTTATGATTATGAAATTTGGCAAATGCATGTCAAAACTGCATTCCTGAATGGATTTCTGGAAGAAGAGTTGTATATGATGAAAACGGAAGGTTTTGTTGATCCAAAGGGTGCTAGCAAAGTGTGCAAGCTACAGTGATCCATTTATGGACTGGTGCAAGCTTCTCAGAGTTGGAATAAACGCTTTGATAGTGTGATCAAAGCATATGGTTTTATATAGACTTTTGGAGAAGCCTGTATTTATAAGAAAGTGAGTGGGAGCTCTATAGCATTTCTGATCTTATATGTAGATGACATATTTGTTGATTGGAAATGATATAGAATTTCTGGATAACATAAAGGGATACCTGAATAAGAGTTTTTCTATGAAAGACGTTGGAGAAGCTGCTTACATATTGGGCATCAAGATCTATAGAGATAGATCAAGACGCTTAATTGGACTTTCGGAAAGCACATACCTTCATAAAGTTTTGAAGAAGTTCAAAATGGATCAATCAAAGAAGGAGTTCTTGTCTGTATTACAAGGTGTAAAGTTGAGTAAGACTCAAAGCCCGACCACGGCAGAAGATAGAAAGAGAATGAAAGTCATTTCCTATGCCACAATCATAGGTTCTATAAAGTATGTTGTGTTGTGTACCATACCTATTGTGTACCTTGCCATGAGTTTGGCAAGGGTGTACAATAGTGATCTAAGAGTAGATCACTGGACAACGGTCAAAATTATCTTTAGTGAGGACTAAGGAAATGTTTCTCGGTGATGGAGGTGATAAAGAGTTCATCATAAAGAGTTACGTCGATGCAAGCTTTTACACCGATCTAGATGACTCTAAGTCTCAATCTGGATACATATTGAAAGTGGGAGCAACTAGCTAGAGTAGCTCTATGCAGAGCATTGTAGACATAGAATATTTGCAAAATACACATGGCTCTGAATGTGAAACACCCGTTGACTAAACTTCTCTCATAAGCAAAACATGATCACACCTTAGTACTCTTTGTGTGTTAATCACATTGCGACGTGAACTAGATTATTTACTATAGTAAACCCTTTGGGCGTTAGTCACAAGGTGATGTGAACTAATCACATAAAGATGTGAACTATTGGTGTTAAATCACATGATGATGTGAACTAGATTATTGACTCTAGTGCAAGTGGGAGACTGAAGGAAATATGCCCTAGAGGCAATAATAAAGTTATTATTTATTTCCTTATTTCATGATAAATGTTTATTATTCATGCTATAATTGTATTAACCGGAAACATAGTACATGTGTGAATAAATATACAAAACAAAGTGTCCCTAGTATGCCTCTACTTGACTAGCTCGTTAATCAAAGATGGTTATGTTTCCTAACCATAGACATGTGTTGTCATTTGATGAACATGATCACATCATTAGGAGAATTATGTGATGGCGATGACCCATCTGTTAGCTTAGCATTATGATCGTGTCATTTTCATTGCTACTGCTTTCTTCATGACTTATACATGTTCCTCAGACTATGAGATTATGCAACTCTCGAATACCGGAGGAACACTTTGTGTGCTACCAAACGTCACAACATAAAAAGGCGATTATAAAGGTGATCTACAGGTGTCTCCGAAGGTGTTTGTTGGGTTGACATAGATCGAGATTAGGATTTGTCACTCCGTGTTTCGGAGAGGTATCACTTGGCCCTCTCTGTAATACTCATCACTATAAGCCTTGCAAGCATTGTGACTAATGAGTTAGTTGCGGGATGAAGTATTATAGAATGAGTAAAGAGACTTGCCGGTAATGACATTTAGCTAGGTATGATGATACCGACGATCGAATCTTGGGCAAGTAACATACCGATGACAAAGGGAACAACATATGTTGTTATGTGGTTTGACCGATAAAGATCTTCGTAGAATATGTAGGAGCCAATATGAGCATCCAGGTTCCGCTATTGGCTATTGACCGAAGAAGTGCCTCAGTCATGTCTACATAGTTCTCGAACCCGTAGGGTCCGCACACTTAACGTTCGATGACGATTTGTATTATGAGTTTATGTGATTTGATGACCGAAGTTTGTTTGGAGTCCCGAATCAGATCATAGACATGACTATGAGTCTCGAAATGGTCGAGACGTAAAGATTGATATATTGGAGGGTTATATTCGGACACCGAAAGGGTTCCGAAGTGTATCGGATATTTTTCGGAGTACCGGGAGGTTACCGGAACCCCTGGGGAGTATATGGGCCTTATTGGGCCCTAATGGAGAAAGAGGGCAACAAGAAAGATGTGGGGCACGCCCCCCTAGGCCCAAACCGAATTTCTTTAGGGCTTGGGGGGACCGGCCCACTCCTTCCTTCTCTCTTCCTCCTCTTTCCTCCCTTTTCCTAGAAGGACTAGGAAAGGATGAAACCTACTCCTACTAGGAGTAGTAATCCTCCTCCCTTGGGAGCGCCTCCTCCTAGGCCGGACCTTTCCTCCTCCCCTCCTTTATATACGAGGGAAGGGGGCACCCCAGAGACACAAGTTGACATTGTTTAGCCCTGTGCGGTGCCCTCCTCCACAGTTACACACCTCGGTCATATCGTCGTAGTGCTTAGGCGAAGCCCTGCGCCGGTAACTTCATCATCACCGTCACCACACCGTCGTGCTGATGAAACTCTCCCTCGGCCTCAACTGGGTCAAGAGTACGAGGGATGTCCCCAAGCTGAAGTGTGCTGATCGCGGAGGTGTCGTACGTTCGGTGCTAAGATCGGTCGGATCTTGAAGACGTACGATCAACCACATTGTCATAATGCTTCCGCTTTCGGTCTACGAGGGTACGTGGACACACTCTCCCATCTTGTTGCTATGCATTACATAGATAGATCTTGCGTGATCGTAGGATTTTTTTGAAATTACCGTGTTCCCCAACATTTCTGACGAAGATTAAGGTGCGCTAGGTCGTTGTCATGCACTCTATTTTGCCATGGAGTTGATGGACTCATTTATCTTCAAAGCTTCCGTAGTTATTTTATTTTAGTTGGCCTTCAGCCATATTTATGTAATAAATATTCTTTATGAGGACCTCGATGTAATAAGTGTCATTTAACTCTGTTATAAATCCTCGAGTACTGTGTGTGTCAGCATACCGATCGAGGGATGCCACTTAAGCATAGAGACTTCGATCCATGGGGATCGGGTCACTACATATTATCGAGTGCCGAGGGTGATACCTCGTCAGCACTTATGATGTTAACCCTGTAGTGTAGCTATTCGATCATGGTAATCGAGGGTGCTTCCTCCTTCACCACTCCTGATAACGACTCTGTCGTGCAACCCCTCAAGTGTAGACAATCGAGGGTGGTTCCTCCAAGTCCACCTTGACGGTTACATTGAGTCGGAAACCATTGAGGGTGATTCCTCGAGATTCCCCCTCGCTGTTTCGGAGACATGGCTACTTTGAATTACCACAAAACCATAATGACAATAGGTCGGCCCTGAGGGGCACCTGCCAATGATGTGAAGTCGGGTTGATCTGGAGGATACCCGCAAGTTTTCCACGCGGCACGGCCGGGCATTCTTCGCCCTTGCCCCAAGTCCGTAAGACGGGGCAACGGGGTCACATGATCGTGAGTCTCTTCTCGTTACCGGACACTACCAAGACACTAATGGTTTGGATATTTGATCTGAGTAGGCCTCTGGCCTTTTTCGCACTGACCACCACGCGGGAATAAGTATGGGCACTCTACGTCGTATGTATCAGCCGAAAGCTCAACGGACATCGGCGATGGAGCGGCGCGCGCCGGGTTGGACTGCGTAAGCACCTGCCTTTTTTAAGGAGGTAGCTAGGTCTGCTCACCGGCTGCGTACGCAACATGCAGGAGTGGAAAGGGCGATGGGCCCAAGACCCCTGCGCTTAGGATGTAGACCGGCGAGCTGGCCTCTCTGATGAGCATAGGGTAGGACTGCGGTGTGTTGATCAGTCGAAGGAGGACATGACCTGATGGTGTGTTCGGCCGGAGTTCATCGAGCGTGTTGGGTAAGTTGGTGCACCCCTCCAAGGAAGTATTATCTATTCGAATAGTCGGGTCCATGATAATGGACGCTCGAAGTTGTATGTCGATCGATACAACTAGAACTGGATACTGAATGCTGAGGCATGTAACGGATATGTGGCTCCGAGATTGCTTTCCCGCAGGGAGTCAGGGAAGGATCTTTGGGCGTTATTTCTACAACATGTTTGTTAAATATAAACTGCAATTCTAAACTCTTCTGATTGCTGCAAGATGCTTGGAGCTGCTTGAAGATGCTAGCCTTTGATAGGCTAGGCTTTCCCCTTCTCTTCTGGCATTCTGCAGTTCAATCCATAGATATGACCCATTTCATTGACACCGGTGCATATGTAGTGTAGATCCTTGCTTGCGAGTACTTTGGTGAGTACTCATGGTTGCTTCCCTCTTTTTCCCGTTTTCCATTCTTCTCAGATGCCGCAACCAGATGGTGGAGCCCAGGCGCCAGACGCCAGGGTCGATGACGAATACTACTACCATGAGGGTGCTTACTACTACATGGAGGCCGCCGATGACCAGGAGTAGTTAGGAGGCTCCCAGGCAGGAGGCCTTGCCTTTTTAATCGATGTTGCTTTTGTGCTAGCCTTCTTAAGGCAAACTTGCCTAACTTATCTCTGTACTCATATATTGTTGCTTCGACTCGTTTGCATTCGAGCTGATGTATTCGAGCTCTCGAGGCCCCTGGCTTGTAATATAAAGCTTGTATTATTTTAATTTGTGTCTAGAGTTCTGTTGTGATATCTTCCCGTGAGTCCCTGTTCTTGATCGTACACATTTGTGTGTATGATTAGTGTACGATTGAATTAGGGGCATCACAAGTTGGTATTAGAGCCGACTGCCTGTAGGTTGCCCCCTTTCCAACTCGACCAAAATTGAGTCTAGTCGTTGAAGAACTTTTACTAACATTATTGTGTGGCTTACGGGCCCACATCACAAATGGGTGTTGTTAGAATCTTTTATTCCTTTTCCTTACTCTGGGAGACTGATCTCTCTTCTCTTCGGGTTAAAGGATTTTACTCACTCTAACTCTAGATTCTCGCAACTAGTTCCCCTGGAGAGCCCTTCATTCCAGATGATCCTCTGCTTCACCAGAAGACTTTGAAGATACTCTTCAATGTTTTCCCGAGACCCTTTTTCCCTTTTCTGTTGTAATTCCCTACCACCGATAAATCCCTACGCATAGCTACATACACTTGTCTTCCATACCTTCATTTCAAGTTGCTCTCGTTGTTACAAGATACCGTGAAATACTATCCGATCTTCCAAAAATCCCGAGCAGCCTGTTGCTCTTAAAATTCTTGCTTGCTTACATTATTATTAACCTCATGAGTCTAGTAATCTTATTGGCATCCTTTGTCGCTATAATTTTGAGTCTGTTGATTCGATATGTTTGTGAATGCTCTCCATCATCAGTCGCAATTAGAATTCCTCTCTTCGGCATAGACGTCGCTCCAGACATGGGCTGGTTCTCGGCAAATCAAATTGCCATTGATTGTACCCCTAAGTCTATTCAACTTATCCATTCTTAATCAGAGCGTTTGCTTCTGATCTCTTCATTTGGAAATCATACTTCCTTTGCATTTGAGCTTTGAATTAGTCAGTTGTTTCTATAATTTGATCTCCTTGCATTATTTCTTCTTCTGAATGCTCACATCAGATCCCTTGTGGACCACCAAATCCTTTCTTGGATTATTATCTGACAATGCCCCTCATATTTAATCACCTTATGAGTTCTTCCCTGATACATAATGCCTTTGGTAAATTGTATCCTCTCCTTTTGTCAACCATTCTCTACCTTCGAGCTTGTGTTATTTAGTCTTTAAGTTTGTGGTATATGTTCATAAGATGCCCCTATGGGTTGAACCTATGCCTTCCCTAATCCATGTGAACCCGAGATTTGTCACGAGTCATACTGTTCTGGTGTTTTGCCTTATAATATTTCAACACTACAACTTCATCGAAAGCGAGAAATGAATGAAGGTTATGCCTTGAAGAAGTAGGAGTTGACCTTGAACTTTGTGTTCATGCCCATGGACACGATGTAGATCTTATCATGGAAGCTTCTCTTAAATTTAATTATCTCCTTGGTATTAGTTCATCTTATTTATGGGTTTTGGCCCTTTGCAACCGTGGTTCCGACCATGATTGTTCTCATTTGATTCTATTTCGCGGACAAGTTAAAGCACTTGCCTTCTGCAGATCAATAATCTCAGCAACCTCTGTTTTGATCTTCCTTCGAGTATTACCCTCTGGTATCTCAAGGATATCAAAGAATTGTGTTGCATCCTATGAGTATTCATCTAGTGTTGATTCTCACCAAGTTTAGATTTCCCCCGGGATCTAACTTATTAGTCACTCGAGACCACCGATAAGTGAATCGATTTCGCATGCTGATTCTATAACTCTACGTAATTTCCGTTGCTTACGAGTTTAATAATCCTTCAAGTCATTACTAGCCCAATCGGCTATATCATTATCGTGCTAAACTTTTACTGTTCTACCTGTTCCTTCTCCCCTAAGCACAATTTTCGATGATGAACTAAGCTTACATCAATCTTGTCGTCATATCATTTCGCCTTGAACAGCAAGCTTGATTTCGAGTTTGTGTCGTACCCATGGTTCCAATAACCTTCCGCTTCATCATTCCCTATGATTGATGCCGTCACTGTTTGATTACATCTTCATGAAATCTCTCAACAAATGTGTCGTGATCATCATCAACATTCTGAGCTCTTCTAGTATATCAATTGAATTCATGGTGAGAAATCACATGCTGCCCCTCGATGATTTGTGTTATCATCGACAACATTCTTTCCTTTCCCCCAAAAAAAACTTGTTCATATAATTTTGTAATTACATCCTTTTGACATGTCGATGGATTGCAGCTGAGTCCATCGGCCACATTCCCATCCAATTACTGGTAAAATTTCATGAGATATTCTAGAAATTCCTGATGGATCCATTGTGAATACAAGGTCCGCCTTTACCTAATGACCATGTCAAGGCTATCCCGAAGCATGATTGTGGTACTCTGAACATCATTAAGAACATTGGAGGCGTAATGCTAAATGTTTCTTGATCACTTAACCAAACACTGTTGTATGGGTAACATCATGAATTTCCTCTCCCCTTTACATAAATGGTAATCTACTTACTATCCTGTCATGGATATCATCCTCTACTTGTCGTTGGGAAGGATATACTCCTGATATTTGAGTTTAAACACATTTTTTTTCATTCTTCTGATTAAATTAATAATCACATTTTACTTTCCATTGTTTTTTTAACCTTTCTCGTAATCTAACTTACCCGAGAAGAGGTAATTCCTTGTTTAGGTAAGGACCTCGTTGTACCACTGTGTCAGTAAGACCCTATTACTATTACTGATGACATTCCGGTAACCACCGATGGATGAAAACTTTACCTATTGGTCTGCCACGTTCAACAAGCAGGAAAATGGTTCTCTTCATCCCTCGCCCTTGGCACCAACGTTGTTGTCGACATAACTGACAGGCTATACTCTGACATGCCTTGCTATCATGACTGTGCAAGATGTCAGTGCCCTTCCTAGTTTTAACCCACAGTTCCACATGATCAAAACCTGACTCTCCTATACACCCCTGTTCCCAAGGTTATTCCTCATGCTTGACTTGGTATGCAGATCACGAGCCACCTTCCTAGAGATGATCTATTATGGTTTCAGCCGCAATAATTATTCCATTGGTCTAAACCCCCTTCATACTCTACTTCAGGCATCGAGCGATTGCTTACCCGTTTGAAACTTCCGTACCCTCTGATAATGATCTCGATGTGTTTCAAGTATTCAACTCGAGAGATACTTTATGCTTCTTCCCCTGAGTTAACCGTTTGATGCTCTATCTTGTTAAAAATCCGTCCTTATAGAGTTTTCCCCTCTTATACTTTCGTAAGTATGGTGAAGCTTGTATTATTTTAATTTATGTCTAGAGTTGTGTTGTGATATCTTCCCGTGAGTCCCTGATCTTGATTGTACACATTTGTGTGTATGTCACAAGTTGGTATTAGAGCCAACTACCTGTAGGTTGCCCCCTTTCCAACTCGGCCGAAATTGAGTCTAGTTGTTGAAGAACTTTTACTAACATTGTTGTGTGGCTTACGGGCCCACATCACAAATGGGTGGTGTTAGAATCTTTTATTCCTTGTCCTTACTCTGGGATTCTGATCTCTCTTCTATTCGGGTTAAAGGATTTTACTGAATCTAAATCTAGGTTCTTGCAACTACTTCCCCTGAGAGCCCTTCATTCCAGATGATCCTCTGCTTCACTAGAAGACTTTGAAGATACTCTTCAATGTTTTCCTGAGACCCTTGTGCCCTTTGACATTGCAATTCCCTACCACTGATAAATCCCTATGGATAGCTACATACACTTGTCGTCCATACCTTCATTTCCAATTGCTCTTGTTGTTACAAGATACCGTGAAATACTATCTGATCTTCCAAAAATACCGAGCAGCCTCTTGCTCTTGAAATTCTTGCTTGCTTACATTATGGTTAACCCCATGAGTCTAGTAATCTTATTGGCATGTTTGTCGCTATTATTTTGAGTATGTTGAGTCGCAATTAGAATTCCTCTCTTCGGCATAGATGTCGCTTCGAACATGGGCTGGTTTCTCGGCAAATCAAATTGCCATCGATTGTACCCCTAAGTCTATTCAACTTATCCATCCTTAATGAGAGCATTTGCTTCTGATCTCTTGATTTGGAAATCATAATTCCTTTGCATTTGAGCTTTGAATGAGTCAGTTATTTCTATAATCTGATCTCCTTGCATTTCTTCTTCTTCTGGATGCTCACATAATATCCCTTCAAAGGAAACCAGAGAATCATCAGAACATGCACACAACGCACAGAAAACAGAATCTGTCATAAACAGAACAGTCTGTGGTAATCTGGGAACTTCGTGTACTTTGTAACTCCAAAAATTCTGAAAAATTAGGACAACATGGGCAATTTGTATAGTAATCTTCTACAAAAAGAATCAAATCAAATGCACTCTTCTGTTAAAAATGGGATTTTTTTCTGAGCGCAAGAGTTTATGTTTTTCAGCAAGATCAAATCAACTATCACCCAAATCATCCCAAAGGCTCTGCTTTGCACAAACACTAATTTAAACCAAAAACCACATCTAAAGAGAGGCATAATTGGGTATTTTTATTGAAAACAACAAGAAAACTAAAAAGCAAAAAGATACAAGTTGGGTTGCCACCCAACGAGCGCTATCGTTTTATGCCTCTAGCTAGGCATAATGCAAAGATCTAAGTGTTGTCATCTTTGTTTCTAGATCCATATGATGCCCTCATGATTGATTCATATGGTGGCTTAATTCTAGTTCTAGGGAAATGTTCCATACCCTTCCTTAGTGGGAATTGAAATTTAATATTGCCTTCTTTCATACAAATCTCGGCACCAATAGTACGTAAAAACGGTCTACCAAGAATAATTGGACAAGACGGACTGCAATCAATATCAAGAACAATAAAATGTATGGGCATATAATTCCTATTTGCAAGAATAAGAACATCATTAATTCTTCCCGTAGGTTTTTTAATAGTAGAATCCGCCAACCACTCTTTAGTATCGGTAAGACCAAGCACAACACATAAAGATTTCAGAATTGTAGAAACACTAGCACCCAAGTCACATACAGCAAAACACTCATAATTTTTAATCTTGACTTTGATAGTAGGTTCCCATTCATCATGCAATTTTATGGGAATTGAAACTTCTAATTCCAACTTTTCTTCTATAGCTTTCATCATAGCATCAACAATATGTTTAGTAAAAGCTTTATTTTGTTCATAAGCATGGGGTGAATTTATCATGGATTGCAACAAAGAAATACAATCAATCAAAGAGCAACTATCATTATTAATTGTAATCCAAAAGAGCGGGCACATCACTAGTTAAAGTTTTCACCTCTTCAAACCCACTTTTATCAATTTTCTTAACAAGATTTTCACCCTCCGAATTATCGGGACGCCTTCTAGCTAAAGTTGACTCTCCTCCAGTCCCCTAATCATCAATTTTAATTTTGCTAAACAAACAATCAATAGAAGAAAAACTAATCATTTTAAGATCTACATCACTTTTATGAAAGCAATCACTAGAAAACGCTTTTTCTAAAAATTCTCTTCTAGCTCTAAGCATAGCAATTCTTTTCTTACTTTCATCCATAGAAACATGAAGAGCTTTAATTGATTCTTCTACCTTAGGCACACAAATTTTCATCTTGATATTTTCTACATCATGAGAAATTCTATCAATACTTCTAGACATATCATCAATCTTATTCAGCTTTTCTTCTATTGCAGCATTGAAAACTTTTTTAGTATTGATAAATTATTTAGTATTATTGTCAAGATCAGAGGTGTTCCTGTTATTACTATAAGAGGGATTACCATAGGAATTACCATAATTCTTAGAGGAATTACTAGGAAAAGCCCTAGAATTAAAATTACCTCTATAAGCATTGTTATTAAAATTGTTCCGCGAGATAAAATTCACATCTATGGCATCACTATTTTGCTCAATCAAAGTAGAAAAAGGCACATCATTAAAGTCAATAGGAGAACTTTTATTAGCAACCAATTTCATAAGAGCATCAACTTTTTTACTCAAAGAAGAAATTTCTTCAACCGGATTAACTTTTTTACTAGTAGGAGCTCTTTCGGTATGCCATTGTGAATAATTTGCCATAATATTGTCTATCAATTTAGTAGCTTCACCCGGAGTAATTTCCATAAAAGTACCACCTATGGCGGAATCTAAAAGATTTCTAGAAACAAAATTTAATTCCGCATAAATTTTTTGTATGATCATCCAAAGATTTAACCCATGAGTTGGGCAATTCCTTAGCATCAATTTCATCCTTTCCCAAGATTGTGCAACATGCTCATGTTCAAGTTGCTTGAAATTCATGATCTGGGTTCTAAGGGAAATAATTTTTGCAGGCGGAAAATACTTAGTAACAAAGGCATCTTTGCACTTATCCCAAGAATCAATACTATTGCGAGGAAAATAAGAAAACCAAAATTTTGCACGATCTTGCAAAGAAAATGGGAATAATTTCAACTTCACAATATCATTGTCCACATCTTTTTTCTTTTGCATATCGCATAATTCCACGAATGTGTTAATATGGGACGCGGCATCCTCATTAGGAGTACAGGAAAATTGATCTTTCATAACAAGATTCAGCAAAGCAACATTAATATCACAAGACTCCGCACTAGTGGCGGGAGGAGAAATCGGAGTTGTCGTGGTTTTGTCATAGCAGATGTCCTAGTGAAAGGACTTAGGTGTGGAGCCATCACAACTAGGTTAGCTTGAAGGGGTTGAACGGACAAAGGACACAAAGAATTTACCCAGGTTCGTCCCCTCGCGGTGGAGGTAAAAGCCAACTCCTGCTTTTGGTTGTATTGCCTGAGTTTCGATTACAAACGAGCAAATACGCTTGACCTAGTTCTTGATTGTTTGTTTCTTGAGTTAACCCGCCACCGGGTCTCACCTTTATATACATGTTGGGACTAGGCGGCTTACAGAGTCTCAGCCGGCTCACACATCGTGACCGGCTCGGTTTGTAACTAATCATTGACTTACAAGACAAGTTAACATATGGCGGTTCATAGGCCCCGGCTCTGGGCCTTATCCAGGCTTGCCTCCGTGAGCTGCCATCTTCACAGCTTGGGCTTCCTTGGTCTTCTTCATAGTGAACCACCAACGGTATAACCCGGCCCCTCTTGAGCGGGTCATACTTCGGATTTATATCCCCAACATCAGGCCCCAGGTTGACTTGAACTCATTCACGTCAATCTTCACCATCTTGAATTGAACAGAACTGTACTCCAGTGTTAAAGCTTCATCCGTACCTCAATAACCCGCCATGACGTAATACCAGTAAACCTTTACAACCCTCCATGACGTCATGCACATTTATCTCACACAAAACCGAGGATATCTTTAACGGATCCTTATCTTTAATAGCCTTCCCCAAAATCGAGGCATCCTTATTGTTAATATAATCATCCCGTCTTCTTGATTTCTGCGCATGCCTGTCAGGACCCCGACTCAATGTCACATCGATCTAGCCGGTAACACCTCATATCACTTTGCGGCCTCACGCACGGTATCCCCACGGGTGTCGCCTTACCTTTGCCCGAGACCGTTTGCGCCTTTTGGCTCACGTATATGATAGTGTCGCTAGCATCCATATGATAAGGAGCCCGGGCTGACATGACTAGTCGTAAATCCAAAGTGGCACAGACTTACAGGGACAGGCATCCATGACCCAACTTCGAACGTGTCGGTCATCAGCAAGTGGGTCTGGGCTGTAGCACTAGGCTAGCAGGACTCCGGTAAACCGGGCTGTAGCGGGCTAACAGGACTCCGGTACTCAAAGCGTGACATTTCCCCGAAGGGACAGACACAGGAACGAAGAAGGACACATGCCGGCCAGCCTAGGTGTTCCAGAGCAGTAGCAAGCTACCATGGCTCAGCGGTAACACTAGGAGACATTTCCCGGTAAGAGAGGCTACTAAAGATAAACAACTAGATAGTCAGATCCCACACATACCAAGCATTTCAATCATACACACAATATGCTCGATATGTGCAAATACAACAAAGCATCACAACATGACTCTACGACACAAGTACTTTATTTAAGGCTCAGGGAGCCATACATAACATACACCAAGGTACGGGTCTCACGACCCAACATACAAGTCATACAGTCATACAAACCAGCAGCGGAAGTAACTTGTCTGAGTACAGACAACTAGTAAAATAAAAGAGGCTTGGAAAGCCTAGCTATACTACGTGGTCCTTCACAAGCTCAGGGTCACCACCTGGGTCTTTAGCCTACTCGTTGATGTCAACGTCTACATAGAACCCATCAGAAGGGGTTGCAGCGTCTTCTGTAAAAATGTAGATTATAGCAACATGAGTACAAAGGTACTCAGCAAGACTTACATCAGATCCTACATACATGCATATTGTCAAGAAGGGTTGGTGGAGTTATTGCAGCAAGCCAGCTTTGACTCTTGGCTAGACTATCCTACGATACTCCAACTTGAAATGGTTTTGCGCACACGAGTCCACTACTCACCACTTCAATACACTACCGAGGATCCGCCTCCGTCTTCCTACGGAAGAGCCATCCTCGGCACTCACTCTTATATTGAGGCTTTTAGTAGTTTCCATTTACTTGTCTATGAACTGTATAGGCAACCAAGTAGTCCTTTACCGCGGACGCGGCTATTCGAATAGATCATGTTAACCCTGCAGGGGTGTACTTCTTCATACATGTTTCCACCACTTAGCGTCTGCACACGACATGTGCTCGGCAGACTTCAAGCGAAAGCCGACGTGGGTGTAGACCACGACCTACCTAAACACTTAAGCCTCTAGTCCAGGTTTATCGCCTATTCAGGTTCCATCCGCAGGGAGTCCGGCCGAGGTTTCCCATACGGCCCCGAACGATGTGAACAGGGTTCCCGAGATACCTAACGGGTATTCGGTACACCGTGCCACGTACCTACCGCATCACAGCCCACCCCTACGGTCAGCGCTGTCCACGGCCTCCAGTAGGCTACAAACACCAGAAACTACTTGCAACTCCTGGACAGAGAGCTAGGGTGAATAAGAAGTCGAGCGGGGTCATATTTCAGGGCCCAATGCATGGTAGTAGCTGTATCTTAAATCACACATACATATCTCAGTGCTTAAGGTCGGCTTCAATGAAACAACCCACCATGTACTCCTACATGGCCTCTCCTCGATACCTTTACCAAATCGTGTTCACCACACCACTCTCATTTCCGACATAATCATTTCACTCTAGCCATCACCCAGATGAACCAGACCTGACACAACTCTAAGCATAGCAGGCATAGCAAGGTAGGAACAACACATACATATGGCTCAATCAACTCCTACACATGCTAGTGGGTTTCATCTAGTTACTGTGGCAATGACAGGTCATGCAGAGGAAATGGGTTCAACTACCGTAGCACACAGCAGTTTGAAACGCGTTGTCTTAATGCAGTAAAAGAGAGCAGGAGCGAGAACATGGGATTGTATCGATATGATCAAATGGTTGGTTGCTTGCCTGATGGTTCGATGCACTGATACGGTTCTTCGTTAGGGTAATCACGGTACTCCTCGGAGGCAGAACCTGCCGCAAAGGACACCGATACACAACCATCACCAAACAATGTGCAACAATATGATGCATGCATGAAACATAGCAATATGAGTGTGTTGGGCTAATGCAACTAAAACCAGAAGGGTTTGAACAAATTTGAATCATAGATTCAAATTTCAAACTCAAACATGGCCTCTTAAAGTGCTTTTCCTTGTTCTGCTTGAGACATCAATTTAACTTGTTTGATCATGCATGAAAATAGTACAGATGGATAGATTGGATTTTTCTGATCATTTTTCATATATAATTTGTCCAATTTGGAGTTACAGAATAAAAGTTATGAATTTTTGAAGTTTAAATAATATTCTGGAATTTCCTGATTTAAATTAAATCCAGAAATTATAATTATTGCGCCAGCATGACGTCAGCATGACGTCAGTGGTCAACTGCGGCTGTCTGGGGTCAAACCTGACGTGTGGGGCCCACACGTCAGTGACAGGGGGGTTAAACAGGGTTAAATTAATCCTAATTAGGGATTAGTGGCGCTGGGGCCCACTGGTCAGTGTCAGGGGGTTAACTAACAGTGGTTAGCGCTAATCCTAATTAGCTACAGGGCTGGGCCCACCTGTCAGGGACTCAGGGGGTCCTGCCATGGTCAAAGTGGGTCAAACCCACCGGCGACGTGACGCCGGCGAGGCCCGAGACGGCGGCGCGATGCGGGATCGCGCTACAGGGCACGGGCGAGGCCGTTCTTGGGCTCGTTGGAGAGCTCTTGCTCCCGCGCGTCGAACGGTGGTGGTGGCTGGGCCTGGGGTGGCCGGAGTCGACGGCGGCGAGCTCGGCTGCGGCGGCCGGAGTTCGGGTGCGGTCGGAGTCGGTGTTGCAGGGTGTTTGGGGAGGCATTGGTGCGTGCTGCGTGCTCCTAGTGAGGCGTGGAGCACGATAGTGTGCTCGGTTGGGCGCTACGGTGACCGTGGCCACGACGGCGACATCGCCGGCGGCGTGGAGCTCTCGGCCAAGGTGGGGCTAAGGCCTAGAGGTCGAAAGAGACCAGGGGAGAAGGGGGAAACGACTCGGGGGCTCACCGCGGTTGCAGTGGGCGTCGAAGCGGGCTCGAAGACGCGCTGGAGACGGCGAATTCGACGGCGATGATGGTCGGAGTCTGAAGAGGGGAACGGCAACGTGGCGGCGATGCAGGGCTTCCGGAGGCCCGTGGAGCGGTGGGGAGGAAGAGGAGGTCGAGGCGGAGCTTCTGAGCTAGTCGGGGGAGCGAGGGGTGGCCGGAGACGGCTGCTATGGCGAACGGCGGCGATGGTGGTATCCGGCCGTGTGAGAGAGAGAGCGAGG
>NC_041387.1:111573416-111588144 GCF_002162155.2 Triticum dicoccoides | reverse complement strand
CTGAATCATATCCGGGCCAAAGAATTGTCTTTCCCCGGTCTCTGACCAGTTAAGGGGTGTTCGACACCGTCGTCCATAGAGAACTTCAAAAGGGGCTTTACCCAAGCTAGATTGATAGCTGTTGTTGTAAGCGAATTCGGCAAATGGAAGGCACTTCTCCCAGTCCATTCCGAACGAGATAACAGAGGCTCGAAGCATGTCTTCTAGAATTTGGTTGACGCGTTCCACTTGACCACTCGACTGAGGGTGGAAGGCGGTGCTAAAGGAGAGACGGGTTCCCATAGCATTTTGGAAACTTTCCCAAAATCGAGAGGTGAAAAGACTTCCTCGATCCGAGTTGATTTCCAAAGGAACACCATGGAGGGACACTATTCGGGAGATGTATAAGTCTGCCAGCTGACTAGCGGTTATACTCTCACGAACAGGTAGGAAATGGGCTACTTTGGAAAGACGATCGACAACGACAAAGATAGCATTATTCCTTCTCCTGGTCCTGGGAAAACCGGTAATGAAATCCATACCAATTTTATCCCATTTCCATTCAGGAATAGCTAAGGGTTGAAGGGTGCCAGCAGGCCGTTGATGCTCTGCTTTTACACGACGACAGACGTCGCAATTTGCAATATACTGAGCAATCTCTCTCTTCATCCTAGTCCACCAGAACCTCTGGCGTAGGTCCTGATACATCTTAGTACTACCGGGATGAATGGTGAGAGGAGATTCATGAGCCTCCTTAAGGATCAACTGCCGTAGATGCTGGTTCTTGGGAACCACTAGACGGTTCTCAAAGTACACAATACCATGATCATTTGTGGAGAAACAACTAGCACCTCTGCTAGCAATGTTCTCTTTGATTTTAGATATTCCCTTATCTCGCTTTTGGGCAGCAATGATTTGATTCGTAAGAGTAGGTTTTGCCACCGAGGTGGAAAGAAAACCTTGAGGAACAATGTGAAGATTAAGTTTCCGGAATTCCTCATGGAGAAGTGGTTGACTTTGTTGTAACATCAGATTGTTACAATAAGATTTACGACTTAGCGCATCAGCCATGACGTTGGCTTTCCCTGGGGTGTAGGTTATCCCTAAATCGAAGTCTGTGATCAATTCAACCCAACGTCTTTGCCTGAGGTTCAGATCCGGTTGGGTGAAAATGTACTTCAGACTTTGGTGATCAGTGAATATTTCGCAACGATTACCGAGGAGGTAATGTCGCCAAGTCTTAAGCGCATAGACTACGGCTGCAAGCTCTAGATCATGAGTAGGATAATTCTCCTCATGTGGGTGCAATTGCCGTGAAGCGTAAGCAATTACGTGTCGATCTTGCATGAGAATGCAACCTAGTCCTTGTCGCGAGGCGTCGCAGTAGATAACAAAGTCCTTGGAGAAGTCTGGCGGTACCAGTACGGGAGCAGAGGTCAGGTGTCTTTTCAGTTCCTGAAAGCTGTGCTCACATTGTGGAGTCCATTCGAACTTCTTATCTTTCTTGAGGAGTTCGGTTAGAGGTTTAGCAACCTTGGAGAAGTTCTCGACAAAGCGACGACAATAGCTCGCTAAGCCTAGAAAACTCCGAACTTGCTTGACCGATTCAGGTGGAGTCCAATTAAGGACAGCTTGAACTCGCTCAGGGTTAACAGCAATACCTTTACCAGATATTACATGACCCAGATAGGTCACTTCTGACAACCAGAATTCACATTTCGAAAATTTGGCATAAAGGCGATGCTCTCGAAGTTTCTTCAACACTAGCCTTAAATGTTCGGCATGTTCTTCCTCGTTCTTGGAGTAGATGAGTATATCATCGAGATAAACTACGACGAATTTATCCAAATACTCCATGAAGATTGAGTTCATTAACCGAGAAAAGGTGGCTGGAGCGTTGGTTAAACCGAAGGACATGACGGTGTACTCGTATTGGCCATAACGAGTAACAAAGGCCGTTTTAGGGATGTCCCCGTTTCTGATTTTTATTTGATGGTAGCCCAACCTCAAATCCATCTTGGAGAAGACTGAGGATCCAGCGAGTTGATCGTACAGGTCGTTGATCCTGGGAAGTGGATATTTGTTCTTGATTGTGACCAAATTGACAGGTCGGTAATCTACAACCATCCGGTCCGTACCATCCTTCTTCTTGACGAATAGGACGGGGCAAGCCCACGGAGATGAACTAGGTCGGATGAAACCCTTTTTCAAGGACTCATCGAGTTGTTTCTTAAGCTCGGCTAGTTCTAGGGGTGCCATTTTATAGGGTCTTCTAGCAATCGGAACGGTTCCTGGAATGAGGTCTATTACGAACTCAACATCCCTGTCAGGTGGAACACCTGGCAATTCTTCTGGAAAGACATCCGGGAAGTCACGGACTACCGGAACGTCCTCAAGGTCTGGCAAAGGGCTGGCGTTAAGAGAATATAATTGTCGCTTGGCTATTCGGGTCAAGACATTGACTATCTTCCCCGAAGGATGGGTGAGTTGAACAGTCCTAGAGAAGCAATCAATTTTGGCTTGATGAGCTGACATCCAGTCCATACCCAAAATGATATTAATATCTGAAGATTTAAGGGCTATCAAAGATGCGAGAAAAACAAGTCTGTCGACTTGGATTTCATTTCCATGGCTTACTCTAGAAGTTTGCCATTTGGATCCCGGAGTTTGAATTACCATAGAGGTTGGCATATCACCGAATGCGACGTTATGCAAACGAGCATAATTTTCAGATATAAAAGAATGAGAGGCTCCTGTATCGAAAAGAACAGATGCCGGGTGGCAATTAACAAGAAGCGTACCGAGAACGACGTTGGGATCCTCTTGAGCTTCTTCGGCAGAGATACAGTTGACATGGCCACGTGTAACGGTGACCGGTTTGGCGTGGAATACTTTTCCTGTCGGCTTGCCACGGCCAACAGCTTTAGCAGATTGATTGGGGTTGGTCTGGGGACACTCACGCATATAGTGGCCAGATTCCCCACACTTGAAACAAGTCACGGAACTGGTACGTGGAGGAGCATTGTTGGTTGGACCCCCATAGGGCTTGGCCGGTGCAGACTGTTGAACGGGGCGAGGCGCCTGGAAAGATGGCCTCGGTGTGAACCTGGGTGGCAGGGCAGTGTTGGGTACCCACACGCGGCGCTTCTGAGGACCAGCACCGGATGAGGAACCCATGTCACGGCCATGCTTGCGTGTTGCGTCATAGTCAGTCTGACCAGTTTCAGCACTGATGGCTTTGTTGACAAGTTTCTGAAAAGATGTGCACTCATGCAGACGGAGGTCGCGGCGAAGCTCGGGACTAAGGCCCTTACGGAACCTTGCTTGCTTCTTGGCATCGGTAGACACTTCCTCAGTTGCATATCGTGCGAGATTACCAAACTCCCTGCTGTAAACATCCACAGAAAGTCGGCCTTGGGTGAAACTGCAAAATTCTTCACGTTTACGGTCCATGAGACCCTCCGGAATATGATGCTCACGGAAAGCCTCGCTGAACTCAGCCCAAGTAGTGACATGGCCCGCTGGGCGCATAGCTCCATAATTTTCCCACCATAGACTGGCGGGGCCTTCAAGATGATATGCAGCAAAGGTGACCTTGTCAGCCTCAGCTACTAGCGCAGAACGCAGCTTGTGAGAGATACTGCGAAGCCAGTCATCAGCGTCGAGAGGCTCGACGGAGTGGTGGAACGTGGGTGGATGCAATTTGATAAAATCACTGAGTGACACCACGTTAGCCCTCTGATGGTGTGCTGTATTCTGTTCAATACGCTCCAGCAAACGGTTGGTCTCCCGCTTGTTTCTCTCAGCTTCCATCATAACCTCGGCTAGTGAAGGAGGATGAGGCAGATTTTCATTCCTGCCTTCACTGCCTTCGGCCTGCTCTTGAGAAGCAGGGTTAGCGCGCGTGTTGACCATCCTAGGTAAACAAGACGATGATTTAGTCAGAATGATAAAATTCCGACAAAGGATAAAAATGTAAGGAATAACTCGAAATGCAAGATGATCATCCGTATGACATGGTAGATACAGAAACTGCTTCTTTTATTCCATCGTCATACACACCATACAGGGTTTAGTACAAGACCAAACAAAGTACTTTTACGGTGAAAAGAGGATTACATCTCATCGGAGGCATTCCAAGCTCCTATACATTATATTTCTACACCTCCGGAAAGAGTACAAACTAGGTCATATCCCACGAGTCACGCGGGACGATAGACGACACAGCTAGTGCGAACTAGTGATACTATCGCTAACTCAGACCGATCCGTAGTAGTCCTCGTAGAAGTCGCCTCCATAGCCTGGAAGCTCAACATGATCATCCGGAAACAGACGATCTCGCGGAGCTTGTGGACCATAGGGGCTAGGATGAGGCCTTGGACCAACAGACAGTGGCCTGCGGGGACCGCGAGGTGGGGTGATGCCTCCTACATCACGCCAAACCATCACGTCTGGCAGAGCAGATCTCACAGGATAGAGATCGCGCATATCCGAGAATCCAGCTTGCACCGCCGGTGCGAACCGAGTCAAAGTGGCCCAGTGGTCAGCACGGGTATTGAAGAGCTCTAACCTTAAGGCCCGATTTTCACGGTCCTTATCCTCGAGCATCTCAGCAGTGGTGCGAGTCCGTGAATCCTCCTGAGTGGGGTCAGCATAGATAGCCTGGAGATACCCTTGTGCTCCCGGAAGTGATCCTGGCATATACCGGAAATCAGAGTCCCGAAATAGACCAGATCTGACTCGCATAATGGTCATCATAGAGTAGGCGGCGTCCTGCACAGCCATCTCAATAGTAACCCCGAGTCCATAGGAGCAGTGAAGAGGCTCGGTGGATCCAGGATAAGATGGAAATATCCTGACAGTGCAGAGATACTGGCTTTGATTAAAGTCTCGGAATTGCTCTTCGACCGTGTACTCAGGATACCAGCGGTATCCAGCCTCAGTCATTACCCTGACCAACTTGGCAGTATGGCCGGGTACATCTAGGCATCGAGTCAGGCGAACCACTTGATTGGGGTCGCGAGTGGCCATCTGAAAGCACAATCATAATGCAAAGGCATTAGAATTTCTAGCAAATTTTCGGCAGCATAACAGCTATGAATGCTCAAGAAGGATTTTGAGACATTTGACAAAGGATTTCGTACACACTCAACATCATCATATCAAAGTTCTGAATCCATTCTAACAACATAATGTGGTAGTAGAACTGAACTAGGCTTGTATCCATCAAACTTATAAGGTACTACTGATTGGTAACACGTGATCCTGATAGAGAGAATAGATCCTAATTCCTTAACCCCCGGTGGAAGAATGGACTGACTCAGATCAGAATGTCATGAGATAAAGGAGTAAAAAGAGCCTTACGTTCCATCCCACAATCAATTCCCCTACATATAACTAAAGAATTTCTAGACTCAACATCGACCAGTTTGGCTTGGAGAACCTACAGGCAGTCCGGCTCTGATGCCAACGCTGTCAGGACCCCGACTCAATGTCACATCGATCTAGCCGGTAACACCTCATATCACTTTGCGGCCTCACGCACGGTATCCCCACGGGTGTCGCCTTACCTTTGCCCGGGACCGTTTGCGCCTTTTGGCTCACATATATGATAGTGTCGCTAGCATCCATATGATAAGGAGCCCGGGCTGACATGACTAGTCGTAAATCCGAAGTGGCACAGACTTACAGGGACAGGCATCCATGACCCAACTTCGAACGTGTCGGTCATCAGCAAGTGGGTCCGGGCTGTAGCACTGGGCTAGCAGGACTCCGGTAAACCGGGCTGTAGCGGGCTAACAGGACTCCGGTACTCAAAGCGTGACATTTCCCCGAAGGGACAGACACAGGAACGAAGAAGGACACATGCCGGCCAGCCTAGGTGTTCCAGAGCAGTAGCAAGCTACCATGGCTCAGCGGTAACACTAGGAGACATTTCCCGGTAAGAGAGGCTACTAAAGATAAACAACTAGATAGTCAGATCCCACACATACCAAGCATTTCAATCATACACACAATATGCTCGATATGTGCAAATACAACGAAGCATCACAACATGACTCTATGACACAAGTACTTTATTTAAGGCTCAGGGAGCCATACATAACATACACCAAGGTACGGGTCTCACGACCCAACATACAAGTCATACAGTCATACAAACCAGCAGCGGAAGTAACTTGTCTGAGTACAGACAACTAGTAAAATAAAAGAGGCTTGGAAAGCCTAGCTATACTACGTGGTCCTTCACAAGCTCAGGGTCACCACCTGGGTCTTTAGCCTACTCGTTGATGCCAACGTCTGCATAGAACCCATCAGAAGGGGTTGCAGCGTCTTCTGTAAAAATGTAGATTATAGCAACATGAGTACAAAGGTACTCAGCAAGACTTACATCAGATCCTACATACATGCATATTGTCAAGAAGGGTTGGTGGAGTTATTGCAGCAAGCCAGCTTTGACTCTTGGCTAGACTATCCTACGATACTCCAACTTGAAATGGTTTTGCGCACACGAGTCCACTACTCACCACTTCAATACACTACCGAGGATCCACCTCCGTCTTCCTACGGAAGAGCCATCCTCGGCACTCACACTTATCTTGAGGCTTTTAGTAGTTTCCATTTACTTGTCTATGAACTGTATAGGCAACCAAGTAGTCCTTTACCACGGATGCGGCTATTCGAATAGATCATGTTAACCCTGCAGGGGTGTACTTCTTCATACATGTTTCCACCACTTAGCGTCTGCACACGACATGTGCTCGGCAGACTTCAAGCGAAAGCCGACGTGGGTGTAGACCACGACCTACCTAAACACTTAAGCCTCTAGTCCAGGTTTATCGCCTATTCAGGTTCCATCCGCAGGGAGTCCGGCCGAGGTTTCCCATACGGCCCCGAACGATGTGAACAGGGTTCCCGAGATACCTAACGGGTATTCGGTACACCGTGCCACGTACCTACCGCATCACAGCCCACCCCTACGGTCAGCGCTGTCCACGGCCTCCAGTAGGCTACAAACACCAGAAACTACTTGCAACTCCTGGACAGAGAGCTAGGGTGAATAAGAAGTCGAGCGGGGTCATATTTCAGGGCCCAATGCATGGTAGTAGCTGTATCTTAAATCACACATACAGATCTCAGTGCTTAAGATCGGCTTCAATGAAACAACCCACCATGTACTCCTACATGGCCTCTCATCGATACCTTTACCAAATCGTGTTCACCACACCACTCTCATTTCCGACATAATCATTTCACTCTAGCCATCACCCAGATGAACCATACCTGACACAACTCTAAGCATAGCAGGCATAGCAAGGTAGGAACAACACATACATATGGCTCAATCAACTCCTACACATGCTAGTGGGTTTCATCTAGTTACTGTGGCAATGACAGGTCATGCAGAGGAAATGGGTTCAACTACCGTAGCACACAGCAGTTTGAAACGCGTTGTCTTAATGCAGTAAAAGAGAGCAGGAGCGAGAACATGGGATTGTATCGATATGATCAAATGGTTGGTTGCTTGCCTGATGGTTCGATGCACTGATACGGTTCTTCGTTAGGGTAATCACGGTACTCCTCGGAGGCAGAACCTGTCGCAAAGGACACCGATACACAACCATCACCAAACAATGTGCAACAATATGATGCATGCATGAAACATAGCAATATGAGTGTGTTGGGCTAATGCAACTAAAACCAGAAGGGTTTGAACAAATTTGAATCATAGATTCAAATTTCAAACTCAAACATGGCCTCTTAAAGTGCTTTTCCTTGTTCTGCTTGAGACATCAATTTAACTTGTTTGATCATGCATGAAAATAGTACAGATGGATAGATTGGATTTTTCTGATCATTTTTCATATATAATTTGTCCAATTTGGAGTTACAGAATAAAAGTTATGAATTTTTGAAGTTTAAATAATATTCTGGAATTTCCTGATTTAAATTAAATCCAGAAATTATAATTATTGCGCCAGCATGACGTCAGCATGACGTCAGTGGTCAACTGCGGCTGTCTGGGGTCAAACCTGACGTGTGGGGCCCACACGTCAGTGACAGGGGGGTTAAACAGGGTTAAATTAATCCTAATTAGGGATTAGTGGCGCTGGGGCCCACTGGTCAGTGTCAGGGGGTTAACTAACAGTGGTTAGCGCTAATCCTAATTAGCTACAGGGCTGGGCCCACCTGGCAGGGACTCAGGGGGTCCTGCCGTGGTCAAAGTGGGTCAAACCCACCGGCGACGTGACGCCGGCGAGGCCCGAGACGGCGGCGCGATGCGGGATCGCGCTACAGGGCACGGGCGAGGCCGTTCTTGGGCTCGTTGGAGAGCTCTTGCTCCCGCGCGTCGAACGGTGGTGGTGGCTGGGCCTGGGGTGGCCGGAGTCGACGGCGGCGAGCTCGGCTGCGGCGGCCGGAGTTCGGGTGCGGTCGGAGTCGGTGTTGCAGGGTGTTTGGGGAGGCGTTGGTGCGTGCTGCGTGCTCCTAGTGAGGCGTGGAGCACGATAGTGTGTTCGGTTGGGCGCTACGGTGACCGTGGCCACGACGGCGACATCGCCGGCGGCGTGGAGCTCTCGGCCAAGGTGGGGCTAAGGCCTAGAGGTCGAAAGAGACCAGGGGAGAAGGGGGAAACGACTCGGGGGCTCACCGCGGTTGTAGTGGGCGTCGAAGCGGGCTCGGAGACGCGCTGGAGACGGCGAATTCGACGGCGATGATGGTCGGAGTCCGAAGAGGGGAACGGCGACGTGGCGGCGATGCAGGGCTTCCGGAGGCCCGTGGAGCGGTGGGGAGGAAGAGGAGGTCGAGGCGGAGCTTCTGAGCTAGTCGGGGGAGCGAGGGGTGGCCGGAGACGGCTGCTATGGCGAACGGCGGCGATGGTGGTGTTCGGCCGTGTGAGAGAGAGAGCGAGGGAGAGGAGGGGAGAGCCGGGGGAGAGTGAGAGAGAGCAGGGGGGAGGCGTGGCGTCGTCCGGGGCATCGAGCGAGGAGGGGAGGGCAGGCAAGCAGGGAGAGAGGTGGCGTGGCGCGGTGGCGCGCGCGCGCGCCGGCCACACTCCCCTCCCTCTGTCGAGGACGAAGACGACAGAGGAGGGAGGTGGGCTGGGCCGGCTGCTGGCTGGGCTGGCCAGCTGGCTGGGCCGCACAGGGAGGAGCCCAGGTAAGTTTCTCCCTTTATTTATTTTTCTGTTTTCTAATTTCTGACATTTGTTTTGATTTAAATAATATATTAAATCATTTATTTAACTTATGCCAATTTTTGCAGGGGCTAGATATATTATTTCAGAGCTCCTTTATAAATGGCATAATATTTGGACATATATTAATATATATAATTAATATATTTCCAAAGCAAATATTTATGCATTAATTCCAAATGCCCAAAATAGATACCTATGAGCTCTTAAAAATATTGGTTTGATTATTATCTCTGTCCAATATTTTCAGAGAGCAACATGAGCATTTTCTTGGACCCTTTTGGAGAAATTTTTATTTGGGTCATTTTCAAAATGATTCTGAGGGTTTCACAAATCCCCATTTCAAATTAAATGGAATTTTAAACATGATGCACACACTCTGATGCATGACTAGCTAGGGTGTGACAATGCCATCTCATAATTTCCTTATAAATAGGGACAGAGGGCCCCTATTTTCACTTTCACCCCTTGCCTCTGCGTCTTCATCCTCCTCGCGACTCTGCTGCGACCCAAGCTCCACTGCTGCCATCTCCTTTAGTGACACCCACCCCTGCCGCAGCATAAACCTGAACGGACTAGAAAAATACGGCGCACCTCTGTTGTCCTTCAGCATCAGTAAGTGCCCAACTTTTCCCATAGCAGATCTGCATTAGGGTTTCGGTTGTTCTTCGGTGTTCTTAACCGTTCCTCGTAGTTCCTCTTTAGAACGTGTAGTTTGATCTGGAAATGGCACCGAGATTGTGCGGTACTGGTTTAGTATTGTTTTCAACCACAAACGTCCCCTTCGGTTCCAGATTCGATCTTGGCTTCGCGAGTCCTTCCAGTGCTGCAACCTTAGGTTTAAGATTTATCCTCATTTTCTGAACAATTGTAGATCCTAAATCATGATTAGAACTTGAAAAATCTGTTTATCTAGCACTTAGCAAAATTTTATGCCATTCTAGATCTGTAAATAGTCCCTTGACCACTGTTGTATAAGGCGGCTTAACTGAAATTTTGTAATCTGCCAAATACCTACCAGCTTAACTCTGAACTTTTTGTAACCCACCAAATTCCTGTCATCTTAACTGTGAACTTTTTAAACCACTAGTACTTTTCCATAGCTAATAGTATCATTATAAATTTAGCCCGCCAATATCTCCTTCTTAGGCCTTTTGTAAAAAATGACTAAGACTGTCATGCAATTGGGTTCCTTCAATCGTCACAGAACAAATGCTAAAGGAATACGTTCAAATGGGCATCTTAGCAGCAAAGGATGTCATCCACTGGTGGGTTCCAGACCCAGATGAAGCTAGACCTCAACCGAAGGATAACGAAGTTATAGTATGCTGATCACATAAATCGGGGCTTCTCTCCACCTGGGTCAAAAATTCTTTCGCAATGTTCTGCACTTCTTTCAGCTCCATCCCCAAGACATCGGACCCAACTCTGTTTCCAATGTCTGCAATTTCCAAGTCTTCTGCGAAGTGTATCTTCAAGAAGAATCCAACATTGAACTCTTCAGAGAGTACTATTACCTGAACCGCCAGACTGAATTCACAGACGGGCCTAGCCTAGAACTTGGTGGAATCTCAATCCAACAATGAAGAGATGCTATCTTCCCTTCTGCTGCATTTCCAAGTCAGCCTAAAGACTGGAATCAAACTTGGTTCTACTGCCAAGACACGTCTCCATTTGACGTGAATCCTTTGCCGGGTTACCGCGACCACCGGCTCAACCCAAAACATCCTCTTCTAGATCGGCTTACCACCACTCAACGGGCTAAGTACATGCCTACATTTTCAAAGGTTAGGGCTTTGCTAGCCAATGGATTAACAAGCGTCAACCTGGTTCATTGCTGGGGTGTATGGAGGGTTATGCCTATGAGCTGCCGACCCGGTTTAATGTGTGCATACACTGGCGACGTCAAAGATCCACGGCGCCACTGCCAAATACGTCTGACTGATAAAGCGATCAACAACATGACCAAATCCTTGCTTGGAGAAATCTTAGAGAGATGTAGTAAGGCGGGGTTGAATCCCTTTTGCGCTCTTAACCAACCAACAGATGTAAGTTCTCCAACTTATTTACTTTGCTTGCCGTTTATATAAACTCTACATTCCTTATCTTCTTTTGACTTATGCATGCCGAATTTGCCTTATGGAACAAGAAGTATGAAGAGAAGGAGAAGGCGGCTAAAAAACCTAGGGCCAAGACCAAGGCACCCAAGAAAAATAAGAAGAAAACAACCACCTTAGAGCTGTTCACTCTAGAGGATGAGTCGGAGGTAGAAATTGATTCTCTTGGTTCCCTTTTTATGCATCTTATTGACGCAGACTCCTCTCAGGACGACGCGGAAGCCAGCTAAGCGGGTGATAAATAGGTAACTATCATTTCCTCCAACTCAAAGCCTTTGCCTAGACAGAAAATTCGATGAGTGACCTGGAAAGTTAGGTTTTCTCACCCTTTAGCTTACTTGGATCCAAACTTTATTTTGAAGCAACAACAGCATGAGACCCGGCGCAGAACCTGGAATAGTGGAGGTGGAGAACTTTCCTCTGGTTTATCCAACACTCCGGCCCCTCACAAACGCCGGAAGGAGGTGCTTCAGAATTCAATATGTTTTTACCCAAAGGCGGGTCTTATTCGCCAACCACTTAATCCTTCCGACTCAAATTATCAGGGAACTTCTCATTCTTCTTCTGACAACTCTTCGCAGACTCAAATGCCTGCCTTCATAGTTGCCCCTGGGTAATGACATTTTACTTTGTCATTTAACATCTGTAAATTGATATACTTATATCCTCCTTTTGTATTTTTAGCGGTATAGCCAAGCCAAGCAAAAAAAATTGAAAACAAGTAAACCAGCCGAAGACCCCAAAGTCCATGAACCGGAGAAGCAAGCACCAGTGTCTGAAGCTTCAATTCCGAACCCTGAGAACACTGTTGATGAGCCGCCACCAGAAATTCCAGACACCCCTAAAGATCCTAGGAACATTGATCCATCAGGAACTAAGCCGCCAAGCCTAGCCAAACCTTCAAAAGAGGCTGAAGATGTTCTGATTACTGGCTCTGGCTTTGTAGAACCGTGGAATCCTATTATTCTGGCAAAACACTCTGCCAAGGAAGAGCTGGTTGATAGATGGAAGGTCAAGATTGACATTGCTAACTATTCTTAGTTGGGCATCAATGAATTATTCTCTAGCTATCTTAGTCAACTTCACGTCGGTCGTGATCTTGAGGTGGACATCATCAAGAAGATGCGCCAGAAGTATGAGGTATGTACATTTGTCTCCTCCGTTTATACACTTATCCAACCCCCATGTCTTAGCCATAGGAAAAGATTGATTGAGTATGGCAAAGACTTTAATCAGTATGCCATACTAAACTTCGAGCCATAGCCCCAATGAACCGACTTGCCTTGACAAAGATGAGCCGGATCATTTAGGTTAGCTCTAAAAAATGAAACTTCCCCTCATAGCCCTCACAGGCCAGGTTATCTTCAAAAAAGATAATCCGGATCTTTCTACAACTTAAAAGAACTTATTCACACATTAGCCCCCAAGTGCCAAGTACTTTGCTTGCAAAGGGCTTGGGACTTGTATGTAAATTGTGCCGTGAAAAATTTGACAAAGACTGTATAATTTTTACTTGCAGGAGACCTTGACTCAAACTGAGTCTTAGTTGAGCGACTTAAAGACCAGGCTAGAACATGAGGAGGCTGAGACCCAGAAAGCTGATGCCAAGTTTAAATTTAGCTTGGATGAGAATGAGAAGCTAAAAACTGGTTTTCCACAGAGAGAGACGCCTGGGATAAAGAGAGAGCCATCTTGGTGCAAAGAGCAGAAACTGCCGAGTCCTCCTTAAGAGAGACCACTGCAGAACTGACCATCTTAAAATGCCATATTTCTCAGATGACTACTGCTGTATTTGGTAAGTAATTCAATATGGTGTTAATATTTTCAATGTTTAATTTGTAACCTGCCTGGCGACTCATCTGCTTGCTTTACATAATAGGCCTAAGGAGTTCCAACCTTGGATAGGATATGCTGGTGAAGTTGAAGGACATTTACACTCTGGTGGAGCAACTATACACAGCCGCTCAACTCACCGTAGCAGCCATCTCTCATGCCAAACATGAACCTTCACTTCTCAGGGAGGTTTTGAACAACCTCTCTATCCCGCCCGCAAGAATTGAAGAGACAAAACGATCATCTGCCAGAGCCGGTGCTATTACAGCTTTGAGCCGGGCAAAAGTGTGGCAAGCAGAACTAGACCTGGAAGAACTGGCCACTGGTTTCCCAAGTCTGAAAGAAGACGGGTCTTTGACCAAGATGACTTTGCTGCCTGTGTGAAGGAGATGCGCCCACTGGCAAGCAAGCTAGCCGAAGAAACTGATCTATCCAGATATCAGGCGGCTTATACAGTATAAAATTCAAAAGTGAGGGCGCCGGCTTATGACGTTGTTGATCTCATCCCTCCAATACGTAATCACACCTTTGCTCCTGAAGTTGATCCATCCGAACTTATAGATGACGAGGCTGAATTTCAAGCCTTAACTGGCATCAACTGGTCATCGCCTAACTTTCAAACGACAGAAGAAGAAGAAGAACTGGTGCAGGTTGACCCGGAGTCTTCAACTCATCAGGAGCAGAACAACAGATCCAATGGGCGGCTCTCAGACCATAGCGTGGCATTTATTATGAAAAACTTTGAATCATTTAGGCTTTGTGAGGGCCTTGTAATAGGCTAGTATGAAAGAATGATCTCACATGCCATCGTGCATGTTTTACTTGCTAAATATTTTAAACTGCCGATCTGACGTTGAAGACCCGCTGTGTGCATTTATAATATTTATCAATTATGTGGGTCATATTATCATATTACCTTCATACAGGTAAATAACATTTGCCCTGGCGGCTTAAGCCAGGGCAGGTCACAAATATCTTTTGAACAACCTTGTTAAAACAGTCTTTGATAAGAGACAAAGGGCTATTTAAGCCGAAAATATGCTAATGGCTGAAAGTAAAAAAATTGGGGTAGTTTACCAAAACCCTAAACATTTATAACATCATGTAAAAACATACCTGTAGATCAGAATAGTTCCTTTTGAGAATAAGAAGTCTTAGACATTGAATGTCATGATGTTGGTTGCTCGAGGCAAACCTCCTGGCGACTTATAAGCCGTTGTTAGCGTGGGTTAATAAACCAATATGCTCAATTATGAGTCAAATAGTTAAGTATTCATGGCATGAATTGTGAAAACCATATGATAACATGGAAGAAAGGATATGAATCCAAAAAATCTTAGATAAAAGCCGGATCAATAGGGTCGGCTATGCTCAATGAGCAGGGAGCCCCCAAGTGACCATAAGACGACATGTAAGTCGGATCAAGAGGGACGGCTATGCTCAATGAGTAGGGAGCCCCCAAGTCACCATAGGACGGCATGTAAGCCGGACCAACAGGGTAGGCTATGCTCAATGAGCAGAGAGCCCCCAAGTGGCCATAGGGCGGCATGTAAGCCGGGCCAAGAGGGTAGGCTATGCTCAATGAGCAAGGAACCCCCAAGTG
>NC_041387.1:111553646-111573206 GCF_002162155.2 Triticum dicoccoides | reverse complement strand
AAGTGGCCATAAGGTGGCATGTAAGCCGGGCCAAGAGGGTAGGCTATGCTCAATGAGTAGGGAGCCCCCAAGTGGCTATAGGGCGACATGTAAGCCGGACCAAGAGGGTATGCTATGCTCAATGAGCAGGGAGCCCCCAAATGCTCCTAGGGCGGCATGTAACCTGGACCAAGAGGGTAGGCTATGCTCAATGAGCAGGAAGCCCCCAAGTGTCCATAGGGTGGCATGTAAGCCGGACCAAGAGAGTAGGTTATGCTCAATGAGAAGGGAGCCCCCAAGTGGCCTTATGAACAAACAATAAAGGCTCAAATACTTAGAAGTGAAACGATAGAGGCCCTGAATTAACAGGGATGCCAGCTTTATTATAATGATCATAATATATACATTGAAGAAAATATGTACAACACAAGAGCCGGTTGCTCAAGTGTAATATGGACGAAGATGAGCGATGTTCCATGGCCGGCGGGTCTCCTCCTCTGATGTCTGTGAATCCTTGTGTTCTCGAACATCAATAAGGTAATATGACTCATTGTTCAGGTTTTTGCTGACCAAAAAAGGCCCTTCCCAAGGTGGGGATAACTTATGCATGCCTGTTTGATCTTGGATGAGGCAGAGCACCAAATTGCCTTCTTGAAAAGTTCGAATTTTAACTCGGCGGCTATGATAGTGACGCAGATCTTGCTGGTATATTGCCGAACAAGCCGCCGCAAGGTCACACTCTTCATCCAACAAATCAAGAGCATCCCAACATGCTTTTTCATTATCAACTTCAACATAAGCCACCACGCGGGGCGAGTCATGATGGATATTGCTTGGAAGAACCACCTCAGCCCCGTAAATCATGAAGAAAGGTGTGTAACCCGTTGATCTATTGGGGTGGTGTTTATACTCCACATCACTGAGGGTAACTCCTCAACCCAACAACCTGGCGTCCTTTGCAAAGGGACCATAAGCCGGGGTTTGATTCCTCTCAAGATTTCTTGATTGGCTCGTTCAGCTTGACCATTGGACTGGGGGTGAGCTACATATGAGACGTCAAGACGAATATGCTCTCGTTGATATAACTCTTTCATAGCACCTTTGGAAAGATTAGTGCCATTATCATTTATGATGCTGTGAGGATAACCAAAATGAAAGATTACTTTTTTCATGAATTAAACCGCCGTGGCTGCATCACATTTGCTAACTGGTTCTGCTTCAACCCACTTAGTGAATTTATCAACTGTCACCAAGAGGTGGTTTCTTCTTATCCTTAGACCTTTTGAAAGATCCAACCATGTCAAGCCCCCAGACCGCAAACAACCAAGTAATTGGAATCATCCTCAACTCTTGAGCCGACACATGGGTCCGTCGAGAAAACTTCTGACAACCATCACATTTGCTAACCAAATCCTTTGCATCAACATGAGCCGTTAGACAATAAAACCCATGACGAAAAGCTTTAGCCACAAGGGACTTAGAGCCAGCATGATGGCCACAATCTCCTTCATGAATTTCCCTTCGAATTTCACGACCCCCTTCAGGAGAAACACAATGCTGGAACATGCCTGTGACATTACATCGGTGTAACTCACCGTTGACAATAGTCATGGATTTAGACCGCCAGGTTATTTGCCTGGCCAAGCCTTCAACCTCAGCTAACTCTCCCCAGGTCAGATAGGACAAAAAAGGAATTGTCCAATCAGGGGTGGCATGGAGAGCCACCACCAACTATGCCTCCGGATCAGGAACTATGAGATATTCTTCGGACGGCAACTTAACTGAAGGATTATGCAATATGTCAAGAAAAGCATTAGGAGGCACCGGCTTACACTGAGACCCTAGTAGGCTCAAAGCATCGGCCGCCTCGTTCTTCCTGTGATCAATGTGCTCCACTTGGTTACCCTTAAAGTGACCAGCGATGGTATCAACCGCCCAGCGATAAGCCGCCATGAGCGGGTCTTTAGAATCCCAAGTTCCTGAAACCTACCGAGCCACCAGATCTAAGTCGCCAAAGCATCTGACCCGGCTTAAATTCATTTCTTGGGCCACTCGTAAGTCATGGAGCAGGGCCTCATACTCCGCTGCATTATTAGTGCAAGGAAACATTAACCTTAGAGCATAGCAAAACTTGTCACCTCAAGGGGAAGTCAAAATAACTCCAGCCCCCGAGCCCTCAAGTTGCCTAGACCCGTCAAAGTGGTTTGTCCAGTAAGTATTGTCCGGCTTGTCCTCAAGCATCTGCAATTCTGTCCAGTCATTGATGAAATCCACAAGAGCTTGAGACTTGATAGCTGTCCTTGTTGTATACATCAAACCATGGGGCCCAAGCTCAATGGCCCACTTGGCCACTCGACTTGTGACTTCTCTATTTTGGATCATATCGCCTAAAGGAGCAGAGTTGACCACAATAATGGGATGACCAAGAAAATATTGTTTCAACTTGCGGCTGGCGATGAACACCCCATATACTAGCTTCTGCCAATGCGGGTATATTTTTTTGACTCAATTAGGACCTCACTGACATAATAAACCGGACTTTGGAGTGGATACTCCTTGCCCGGCTCTTTCCTTTGCACAACAACCGCTACGCTGACAGCTCTGCTATTCGAGGCCACATATAAGAGTAAAGGTTCCTTCTCAATAGGAGCTGCAAGAACCAGCGGCTCAGCTAGTTGCTTATTAAGCGCTTCAAATGCCTCATTGGAAGCATCACTCCAAACAAAATGATTTGTTTTCCTCATCATCTGGTACAGAGGAATAGCCTTCTCTCCCAGGCGGCTTATAAACTGACTTAAAGCTGCAATACGAACCGCCAAAAGTTGAACATCATTGACGCATGCCGGTTTAGCTCGTGAGGTGATAGCCTTAATTTTCTCTAGGTTAGCTTCGATGCCTCTCTTAGAAACCAAAAAACCCAAGAGCTTGCCTGCAGGCACACCAAAAACGCACTTGGTCGGGTTAAGCATCATCTTGTAGACCCATATATTATCAAAGGACTCTTTAAGATCCTCCAACAGAGCCTCCTTCTTTCTGGATTTCACAACAGTATCATCCACATAGACATGAACATTGCGCCCAATCTGACTGTGAAAGCAGTTCTGCACACAACCTTGATAAGTCGCTTGGGCACTCTTAAGCCCAAAAGGCATAGACACATAGCAGAAAGATCCAAAAGGTGTGATGAAAGTCGTCTTCTCTTGGTCTTTGACTGCCATCTTGATCTTACGGTACCCAGAATAAGCATCCAGAAAACACAAATGCTGAAAACCCGCCGTAGCATCTATGATCTAATCAATACGGGGAAGAGCAAAGGGATCAGCTGGACAAGCCTTATTAAGGTCTGTGTAATCCACCCACATGCGCCAAGTGCCACTTTTCTTAAGTACCAGCATCGGGTTAGCCAACCACTCAGGGTGGAAAACTTCAATGATGAACCCAGTTGCTAAGAGGTAGGCCACCTCTTCTCCAATGGCCTTATGTGTCTCCTCATTAAAACAATAGAGGAATTGCTTGACCAGTTTAAACTTAGGATCGATATTGAGAGTGTGCTCAGCGATTTCCCTCGGTACACCTGGCATGTCTGAAGGCTTCCATGCAAAGATGTCTCGGTTCTCACGGATGAACTCGATGAGCACGCTTTCCTATTTCAGATCCATATTAGCACCAATAGTGAACTCTTTGGATGAATTGCCAGGGACGGAGTCAACCTGTTTGGTGTCGTCTGCCGACTTAAACTTCAACAAAGGGTCATGCTCCGTTGTTGGCTTCTTCAAAGGGGTCATATATGCTAGGTCAACATTTTCCTTATAAAACTTCAGCTCCTCCGTTGCACAGACATACTCAGCATAAGCATCATCGCCTTCTTCACATTCCAGAGTTATTTTCCTGTCACCATGCACTATGATGGTACCCTTGTGACCCGACATTTTAAGGTGCCAGCCATCCAAACAGAGCGTGATAGGGGCTTTCGATCTTGACCACTTGAAAGGTTAATGTCTCTGCCCTGTAATTATGTTCATTGCCAAAGGCTACTTCCAAAGCAATCTTACCAATTGGGTAGGCCGACTTACCAGGCACCACTCCATGAAAGACTGTAGAGGACGGATTAAGATCTTTGTCAGTCAAATTCATCCAGCGAAAAGTATTATAACAAAGTATGTTGATATTGCTGCCTCCGTCCATAACCACCTTAGTGAATTTGTAATCTCCAACCTGAGGAGCTACCACTAAAGCTAGCTGACCCAGATTGTCAACCCGTAGCGGGTGATCCTCACGGCTCCATACAACTGGCTTCTCTGACCATCATAAGTATCGAGGTACAGCTGGCTCAACCGCACTCATCGCTCGCTTATGAACCTTCTGATCTCGCTTGCATAAACTAGTAGTAAAAACATGATACTGGCCGCTACTAGCTTCTTTGGATTGCTCTGATACCCTGATTGCTATTGCTGATTGCCATGATTGGGCTGCTGGTTAAAGCCTCCTTGATTGCTCTGACCTTGAAAACAGGAATTTGAGCTGCCACCTCCAAAGCCGGAGCCGTGTGAACCGGATCCTGATCCGCCGTGCGGGCCATTATTTTTATTGTTATTATGAGGAAAACCGGAGCTCATAAACTCCCTCATTCCTTCCGTAAGTGAGTTGATGGTCTATATGGATGACTTTGCTTCTGGCAAGGCTGGTTCAACTCTGCCTCAAGGTTAACCTTTGACTGTCCAGTATGAGGGGTGGTTTCCCTCTTCGACGCTGACTGTCATTCTGGGTGTTGGTATTGGCCACAAAATCTGACCCACCGTCAGGTTTGCTTGCGCTTACTGTTACTTCCCTGGCTATGACCTGTCATGTTTGGCTGCTGCCCTTTACCATTTTGGTTCTTCTTCCTCTTATTAGACTTCTCCTCATCAGACCCTGGAACTTTAGTATTGTCAGAGTCGGCGTATTTGATGAGAGCCGTCATGAGCTCTCCCATGTCATTGCAGTGACGTTTAAGCCGCCCCAATTTTTGTTTTAGGGGAACAACCCAGCAATTCTTCTCCAAAATTAGGACAGTAGAACCAGCATTGATGCTGTCCGACGAATGAATAATGGCTGAGACCCGGCGGACCCAGTGGCTGGTTGATTCATCCTCACGCTGGATGCATGTGTCTAGGCAAATAATCGACAGAGGTTGTTTACACGTGTCTTTGAAATTCTGAATAAACGCCCCTTCAACTCCGCCCATGAATTGACAGAATTATGAGGTAAACCTTTCAACCATGTCTGAGTTGGCCTATCCAACATCATGGTGAAGTACTTGGCGCAAACAACATCATTAACATCCAACATTTCCATGGCCAGTTCATAACTCTCAGTCCAAGCCTTGGGTGTTGGATCAGCTGTGTAGTTAGGAACCTTACGAGGACCCCTAAAATCTTTAGGCAGACATTTGTTTCATAGAGCCGGCACTAGGTAGGGTACTCCAACTAACCTAGTGGTCACCCCGGCTTGTACAGACGCGGAAGGGTTCATTTGAGGTTGTCGAAGAGCCACCAGCTGAGCCGTCAGCTCCGCCTCTTGGCGTGCATGTACCTGATTCGCCTGGTTCTAGACATTTTGATTACCATGGGGTAGGCCTCGGTGCCGTTCACTGCTGGAAACCGCCGGCGATTCAATGCGCCGGCTGTAGCTTCGACTCTAATGCGGAGTTGAGTGGATTCGATCACGGTTGTAGGAGTAAGCCACCTGTTGAGCTACCATCGTCTGAAGAAGCTCCATAGCCTTCTGGGTCTCGACCGCCGTAGGAGACTCGTCTTCCACCGGAGAGCCGTGAGGCCACAACAATCAAGTTATCCAACGGATTAGAGAAATGACCTGGTGGTGTTGAGACTCACTAAGGTGGGGATAAATCTACATGGGGCGGGTCTACTGCGCAGGGTTGAGCTGCCGCTCCAGGCGCCTCAGGGGCCCGGGTCACGTCGGGCGTGATGAAAAGGTTCCTTCCTTCAAATTGTTGAGGCAAACGACTTAGGTGCCTCCTCTGTAAGACGACATTTGATGCATTTTGATCCAGAATCAAACGAAAAGCCTCAGCACGAACTCGCTGAGACTCGGCTTCCAAAGCGACTCGCTCCATTGCCATATCCTGGTGTTCTCAGCATTGAGCTCCTCCTTAGCTTGAGCTATCTCATCCCGCAATTTTGCAATGTCCACCTTATGTTGTGCCTGAGTCACCGGGGTTACTTCCATAGTTAACAAAGTTGCCAAAGCCTCCAAGAGCTTGGATAAAACCTGAGCCGGCGAGCGCACATGGCCACTTGCCCCGGCTGTCACAGAGGCCGTTGAACTAGAGGTCATAGTTGCAGCGGTTGATGAATTCAGAACATGTAGCATACCAGCCATGAAGAGCTGCCCTGCTCGGCAACTCATAGGAGTCTAGAATATTGTCACCATCAGAACAGCCCCCAAGCCCGCCGTCTTGCAGTTGATACATTGAATCGGTCTCGCCGGTTAAGGACTCATCACCTGAATAGATGGCCGTCTCTCCACCGGACACAGAGTCCTCCTCAAGATCAGCCTCATGGATGAAACCAACGAAGGCACGCTTCCGGGAGGGTTGAACCTTGGCGGGTCTCACGCGCCGAGCCATCTCAACGGCGTTGGGGCAGGCAACCGGCTCAGGATCTGATTCGCCGATCTTGCCGATAAAGACTTAAATTCCGCCGAAGGGGACCCGATATCCATACTCGATTGAATCGGCTTTGGGACCCCAGCCAGAGTCGTTGATGTAGATCTTGCCGCGGCGGCTCTTGGTCACCGGCCCATGGCGTATCCCTTGATCCCTGAGAAGACACCCTTCAAGAACTCGAAACCACTGTGCTCTAGCCCCATGGTGGGCGCCAACTTTTGTGGTTTTGTCACGGCAGATATCCTAGTGAAAGGACTTAGGTGTGGAGCCATCGCAACTAGGTTAGCTTGAAGGGGTTGAACGGGGCAAAGGACACAAAGAGTTTACTGAGGTTCAGCCCCTCGCAATGGAGGAAAAAGCCTACTCCTGCTTTTGGTTGTATTGCTTGAGTTTCGATTACAAGGGAGAGAATACGCTTAACCTAGTTCTCGATTGTTTGTTTCTTGAGTTAACCCGCCGCCGTGTCTCACCTTTATATGCAGGTTTGGACTAGGAGGCCTACAAAGTCCCGGACGGCTGACACATTGTGACCAGCTCGGTTTGTAACTAATCAATTCCTTACAAGACAAGTAAACATATGGCAGTTCATAGGCCCTGGCTCTGGGCCTTATCCAGGCCTACCTCCGTGAGCCGTCATCTTCACGCCTTGGGCTTCCTTGGTCTTCTTCATAATGAACCGCCAACGGTATAACCCAGCCCCTCTTGGGAGGGTCATACCTCAGAGTTATATCCCTAACAGGAGTGATAATAAAATCATTGTTGTAGGCATTGGAGAAATCACACAACTTGGTGTTCTCTTCAGTCATGGTGACTATGCAACAAGATTGCACTCAAAAACAGATCTGACGAGAAAACGGCGAATGAAAAAAAGAGGGCGAATAAAACGGCAAATTTTTGTGAAGTGGGGGAGAGGAAAACGAGAGTCCAATAATGTAAATGGAAAGGAGATGAGATTTGTCATTAGGAACCTAGTAGATGTTGATGATGTCTCCCCGACGCCAGAAATTCCTTTTGATGTTTGCTTGAACTACGTCGGTATTTCCCCAAAGAGGAAGGGATGATGCAGCACAAAAACGGTAGGTATTTCCCTCAGTGATAAGACCAAGGTTATCGAACTAGTAGGAGAACCACTCAACACCAATTAAACAGCTCCTGCACACAAAGAACAAATACTTGGAACCCGACGTAAGAGAGGGGTTGTCAATCCCTCACGGGCAAAAAGATAGATAAAATTGTAGTTGATTGGATAAATAGATCTCGCGGGAACGCGAGATAAAATAAATAACTAAAAATTGCAGCAAGTTATTTTTGTATTTTTGGATTAATAGATCTGAAAATAAAAGCAAATAAAAATAGATCTTGAATGCAAATATGATTAAGAAGAGATCCGGGGGCCACAGATTTCACTAGTGGCTTCTCTCGAGAAAAATAGCATACGGTGGGTAAACAAATTACTGTTGGGCAATTGATAGAACTTCAAATAATCATGACGATATCCAGTAAATGATCATTATATAGGCATCATGTCCAAGATTAGTAGACCGACTCCTGCCTGCATCTACTACTATTACTCCACACATCGACCGCTATCCACCATGCATCTAGTGTATTAAGTTCATGGAGAATCGGAGTAATGCAATAAGAATGATGACATGATGTAGACAAGATCTATTTATGTAGAAATAGACCCCCTCTTGTTATCTTTAATAGCAACGATACATACGTGTCGGTTCCCCTTCTATCACTGGGATCAAGCACCATAATTTCGAACCTATCACAAAACACCTCTTCCCATGGCAACAAAAATCGATCTAGTTGGCCTAACTAAACCAAAGATTCGGAGAAGAAATACGAGGCTATACGTAATCATGCATATAAGAGATCAAAAGACTCAAATAACTTTCATGGCTAAAAACATAGATCTGATCATAAACTCAAAGTTCATCGGATCCCAACAAACACACCATAAAAAGAGTTATATTAAAAAGATCCCCAAGAGACCATTGTATTGAGAATCAAGAGAGAGATAGGAAGCCATCTAGCTACTAACCACGGACCCGTAGGTCTACAATGAACTACTCATGCATCATCAGAGAGGCACCAATGAGGATGATGAACCCCTCCGTGATGGTATTTAGATTGGATATGGTGGTTATGGAACTTGTGGTGGGTGTAATTGATTTTCGTCGACTCCCCTAGGGATTCTAGAATATTGGGGTATTTATAGAGCGAAGAGGCGATGCGGGAGGTCACCGAGGTGGGCAGAACCCACCAGGGTGCGCCTACGCCTCCAGGCATGCCCAGGTGTCTTGTGCTCACCTCAGGTCCCCTCTTCGATACTTCTTTGGCCCACTGGATGTCTTCTGGTCCAAAAAAATCCACAAAAAATTTGGTTGCGTTTGGACTCCGTTTGATATTGATTTCCTGCGATGTAAAAAACAAGTAGAAAACAACAACTGGCACTTGGCACTATGTCAATAGGTTAGTCCCAAAATGATATAAAGTTGTTATAAAATGATGGTAAAACATTCAAAAATGATAATATAACAGCATGGAACAATAAAAAATTATAGATACGTTAGAGACGTATCCCTCATCCTCTTGCATGCGCCAGAACACTTTCATATGTATCATGAAGCCTATGGTTGCAGAACTTGCATCCAAAGCCCCCATTCCAGGTCCTCACACGCTTGTTATGCTTTCCCACATAAAGCTCCCTGAGCTTTTGCTTCTTGAACCTCCTTTGGCCATCTTCATCCTCATTGTCGAGATCGTCAGATAGCACCTATACATATAGTAAAAAAATGTGGCGTTAGTATATTTTATAAAGAGAATTCAGCAGGCAGATTTTATGAAACATAATATATCCTGTGACAGCATGAACCCTAATTCATTAAGTGATCTTGATGAAAGAAATGCATAAATAGAGACCACACAAATTAGTGCATCAAATTTAAGAGTTTGATTGGTTTGCTACCAACATTTTGCAAAATTAAAAGTTGCCAACACTTGACAACCTTTTGTGAGATTGGCAATGAACATTGTTATGCAACCAAACTCTAGCGAACATTTGGCAGTTGCCAAAATTTGGCATGCAAACTTTTGGCACCAAACCAATGTACATGTCGAAAAGTAGGATATTCAGAATCAATTCTCAAGATCTCGATACAAATTATTAGCACGAACACTAACCCTAGTCGGATTATTAGCAAAACTCATTTGTACAGAACAAACAATAAATCACTAGCCCTGGACGGATTATTAGCAAGATTTTGGTTCATTTCTTAACACAATCTTTTATGTACATAGTAATCAGGAAAAGAAATTGGCACAAACATTTATGTCGGACATTGAAAGTCGGATTGTTAGCAGCAACACTAACCATAGTCACATTATTAGCAAAAATAAATTTGTACAAAGCAAACAAATAATGACTAACCCTAGTCAGATTATTAGCATGGTCATTTGTACATATCTCGCTTATCGACAGCTAGCAAAGACCATTTGTACCATTCAAACAATCAATACACTACACAGATCTAATGAATCTTACTCTTATTTCATGGACTTAGAGTTGAGAGAAACTAACCATAGGAATTCTATTCCAAAAAGGGGGAGGCATGACTAACCAGAGGAAACCTGGGATATATTTAAATGACATGATGTAGAGTATTAAGTTCATATAGAATGGAGTAAAGCCTTAAGAAAGATGAGATGATGTAGACAAAGTAAACACAATTAATATGAATAAACCCCATATTTTTTATACTTAATGGGAATGATACAAATATGTGTCATGTCCCTTTCTGTCATTGGGATTGAGCACCACAAGATTGAACCCATCACAAAGCACATCTCCCATTGCAAGAAAAATCAATCTAGTTGGCCAAACAAAATCAATAGACGGGAGAGAAATGCAAAGCGGTAATAATCATGCATAAAAGAGTGCAGAGAAGACTCAAATAATATTTATAGAAAATATGATCATAAACTCACAATTCATCGGATCCCAATAAACACACCGCAGAAAGGGATTACATCGAATAGATCTTCAAGAATATCAGGGAGAACATTGTATTGAAGATCAAAGAGAGAGAAGAAGCCATCTAGCTACTAGCTATGGGCCTGTAGGTCTATGGTAAACTACTCACACATTATCGAAAGGGCATCAAGGTTGATGTAGGGCCCCTCGTGATCAATCCCTCCTCCGGCAGAGTGTCGGGAAGGCCTCCAGATGGGATCTCACGAGAACAGAAACTTGCAGCGGCGGAAAAAGTATTTTGGGTGGCTCTCTGATGTTCGGGGAATATTTGGGTATTTATAGAGCTGAGATTAGGTCAAGAGGTGCCATGAGGGGCCCACAAGCCTACCCCCTCAGGGCGCGCTTCGCAGGCTTGTCGCCTCGTTGTGGCTCTTTAGCTCTTCTCCCGAAACTTCTATGGTCCCCTCTATTCCACAAAAAATAATCCAAAGTTTTTTCTTTGTTTGGACTCTTTTTGATATTGATTTTCTGAAAAGCCAAAAATATGCAAAAAAAATAGCAACTGGCACTGGGCACTGAGTTAATATGTTAGTCCCAAAAAATGACAAATAATTGCATATAATTTCTTAATAAACATCCAAGATTGGTATTATAATAGCATGGAACAATAAAAAAATAGATACGTTGGAGACGTATTATATCACTATGTGTCGCTACCTACCACTTGTTTGCTAGCCATGATAAGCCTCTAACCTCCACCATCCTAGCAAACCATTGTTTGGCTATATTACCGCGTTGCTCAGCCCCTCTTATATAGTTGCTAGTCGCAGGTGCGGTGCAGGTTGTTCCATGTTGGGACATGCATATCATGGGATATCACATTATCTCTTACTTAATTAATGCATCCATATACTTGGTAAAGGGTGAAGGCTCGGTCTTTTGCTTGGTGTTTTGTTCCACTCTTGCCGCTCTAGTTTCCATCATACTGGTGTTATGTTCCTTGATGAGCGCTCCTAACACATGTCGGATATTGAGGGAGTCCCAGACTAAGGGGTCCTCGGACAGCCGGACTATATGCATATGCCGGGCTGTTGGACTATGAAGATACAAGATAGAAGACTTCGTCCCGTGTCCGAATGGGACTCTCCCTTGCGTGGAAGGCAAGCTTGGTGGTTAGGATATGAAGATTCCTTTCTCTGTAACCGACTCTGTGTAACCCTAGACCCTCCGGTGTCTATACACTACAAAAAAAATACACTTCCGTGATGATACGTGTTTGTCACAGTAGGTCGCGTTTTTTGTCATGCATGTACATCCATGACAAATTTATGACAGAATCAAGATAGTCATACCTGTGCTGTCGTAGAAGTGTTCCATGACATTACCAAAATTATCATCATGGAAGTGTCCACTTCCATGACGATAAATCGCGCGTCACAGAAGTGCTTTCGTCAAGGGTGACCAACACGTGGCATCCACCGTAACGGAACGCCGTTAAGCTATCGGGTAGGATTTTGGATCCGATAACCCGTTAACAGCCATGACCAATGCCGATTTTCCACGTGTAAAATTCTCATTGGCTGACGGATCCACGTGTCAGCTCCGCGTTGGCACAGGTGTCACTCATCCAACGGTCGAGATGGGCCTATGATATGTTGACATGTGGACCGGCCCAAAAGTGGCCCACAAAGTTTAAATGGGCCGGCCCAACCGAAGGCCCATAAGATTTAGCGGACCATAATGGGCCGTCCCAGCTAAAGGCCCACAAAATTTAGCAGACCATAATGGGCCGGCCCAGCTAAAGGCCCACAAGATTTTGCGGACCACAATGGGCCGTCTAGCTAAAGGCCCACAAGATTCAGCAGACCATAATGGGCCGACCCAGCTAAAGGCCCAACATTCTCTCTCAAATCGGCCCGTCAACGGCCTGGTCTAAACTTGTCATCAATGCGGCCCATGGTCACTTCTGGCCCGTTAACAGTCCGCTAAGTAATTGGGCCGAATTACGGCCTGATGTATTTCCGGCGTGTTAAAGGTCCGGCTTCATTTGGGCCCATTTACAGGCCATCAAAACTTTTGGCCCATAAACGACCGTGAAGGATTTGGGTCATATTCGGCCATGTCTGTCATTCGTCCTGTTAGAGGCCCACTATAGATTTGGCCCACTTTCGGCTTGTTGTCATTTTCGGCCCGTTAACGCCGGACGTAAACCATGGGCCATATGTGGCCCAATGTCATATCGGGCCCATTAATGGCCCATATAAAAATGACGATAATCTAGCCCGACCGAAGTTCCGGCCTGTTAAAGGCCCGTGTATTAGGTCGGCGCATTTACGACCCGTCTGAATTTCGGCCTGTCAAATATCCGCATCATAAATGGGCCACCATTTTTGTCCTGCTAAGTCCAGTGGGTTATTTGTCACAATCAGGGCACAATCTCACTTTCGGTCTATTAAAGGCCCATGTTTTTTATGGGCTCGACATATTTACACCTGTAAACGACCTACTTTTACTGAGGGCCCAAATTATGTTTAGGCCTATTAAAGGCCCACTATGGGCACAGGCCTACTAGAAAAATTTGAAAGCTTATGCTAATATAAGCCCAGATATTTTTAGTGAGCTACATGCCAATTTCGGCCCGTAATCGTTTTTAGCCCAATTGGAATGGGCCCGACGAATGTTGGCATGTTGGGCTCCTACGAAGCTTTCGTCTGAATACATTACTAAGATAAACCTACACTATACAAAAATAGCATCATAATTACTGCAGCCTGTGGCAGCATCATAAATGTTGTATCACAACAAAATAAATTCCAATCATACAACAAAAGGCCTTTTGGCATAAAGTTTACAGTCCTTCCATATAAAAGCACCATTAGATGTATAGAAGCACATATCATTTGACCTGAGTGCTAATGTTTCAGGCTGTAGAATCTGATGGAGCAGCACGATCTCCACCTTTTTTCCGCCATTGCTCTTCAACAACGAAGCGAATGTCTAATAGTCTGGTTTGAAAACCATTCATATCTTGACGGCATTTCTCAACCACTATTCTTGTTTCCGAAACAACGTCCCTTAGGGATTGGACTTGTGTCTGGAGCACAGATATATCACTCTGTCTAGCAGGAAGATTTTGTTCAGTAGGCGATTTGGACGAGGTTACCTTGACAACCAACCCAGAATTATGCAGGAAGGTGTTTTTTGCACTGTTAGTGGAGAGATACTGACGCACTGCAGCAAGAGGTGACATTGTGCCTGTAGTAGCCTCGTCACCATCAGGTGGTTGTGGCTGTTCAATCATTTGTTCCATAGCTTCCTGAAAGTTTGAACTTGTAGATTAGTGTACCAGTGAGTTACAAATGAGACAAAAACAAACAAAGTAGGTTAAACGTTTATACGTAACTTATTTTTGTGAACTACTGTAATACATTAGCATGCATTGTAGTGCGAACTACATAATAAAATCACTTTTGGAACATATGTCCATGTAGCATGCCTACTGTATTGTCTATTTCCTCACATTCGTTGACATCTAAGGATAAAGAGACATGGTTTAAATTAGGATGAACATAGTATGGCATCATTCATATCATGGGCAAATAGATATAAAACAAACAGGCTATTTTATCATTGTGTGCGCACGTGAACATAACAACTAGATTATAGATCAAGACCAAAAGAATATCCTTCATCTCTTTTAAACCATGTAAGGTGAAATGATACGTTAAGAAAACTGTGTATAAAAGTGAACAGAGTAACTGACATTGGCTGCAAACCAAGTAGTTAAATGAACACATCACAGTACCAATCAGTTCAAGGCAGGAGGAGTAAGGACTTACAACAGCGGCTTGAACTGGTGTGCTCATGCCCTTCATCCTGCTGGTGTGGCAATCCTTGAAGATTTTCACTGCATTCGGTTCAGGTTCTTTTTGGTCCGCACGGGCTTTCCGCTGTATTTGGAACAAGTCAATATAGATACGATAATATGGCACAAAAAAAGAAGGAAGTACCAGCTATTTACAAGAGCCTCGCAGTGTGCAATATAGCTACGAGATCCTGTTGTCTGTTGGAATTTCACTTTAGAACGGTTGGTTTTGTTCTTCAAACAGTTAGCCTAGAAGAAGATACACTTGTAAGGCACATACATAAATACAACTTCAATATGTGGTCTGATCAAATACGTATAGCCTACCTGATACTTTGGATCAGACCAGTGTTTAACGAGGGCTGTCCAGTCTTCATCTGTAATATATTCCACTAGAGATGTTTGGGTGATTTCATTGTTAGCCTTGCCTTCAAAGTGAGATTTTCTAAGGTGGTACCGATACTGTCACAGAGGAGACTGAAAAACATGAGTGCATGCTTGTTTAGTTGCATCATCTTTCGGATCCAACTTGAACCTCATCTGTTGAAAAAAGAATGTGAGTCTTATTAGGAGGAAGCTAGAAAGTATGGGAGAGAGCAAGACAATATTACTAATTGCGATGAATAACATTACTTACAGATAAATGGTCAAGGAAGGTGTTAAACTGGGTATTGTCTTTCTCATTCCTGTACTGGATCCATGTTGGGAGGATACACGCATGACACCTAACGGCAACGGCTGCCTCTGATACTAACTTGGCTGACTCTATAGCATCACGTGGTCTTTTTAAACCTGCCTCAAAATGGATCTCCATTCTTCCTCCTTTATATTTTGTTAATCTGTCAAGCATTATCCCTGATGTCTGTTTCCGCTTGCACCCTGGTGCTAGTTCAACAACGAATATGGAAAGTGTTAGTGTACATCAAACTGTGAGAGTACATATAAAGGAGCATGCAACTGCAACTTTTCTCGGTCAGGTACCGTCTTGGTGTTGATGCTCATGAGGTTCATCTGATCTTTCCAAGTCCTGTTGTGTCAACAGTGCTTCGGAAGTAGTGTTAGGTGTGAAGGCAGCTTGGGAACTGGCCAGTTCCGGAGCAAACGAACGAGTAACTGGTTGAGATGTTGGTACAGTTGAAGCAGATGCTGCAGCTGGTGGAGCAGGTGATACTGTGTTTGTAGATTTAGCCGGTGGACTTCGACCTTCTACTGCACTATAAATACCAGCAGAATCTCGACGGCAGAGCCTTTTCCGTTTCACCCGACGAGTAACAGCACTCCCTACTATATTATTTTCCTTGCTCTTTTTTGACTTTGCCATGTCAAGTTGTACCCACAACACAAAAGAATAAAATCACTCTTCAGAACTCATTGATGCATGATACAGACAAGCAATACTTTGATGTAAGCCAACCGTATGAGGATGGAATATGTAAGAAAAATAGGACGACATGACATATTCACAGCTACGATGTGCAAACTAAGCAGAAGGATTTTCAAGAAAATAGAAGTAATGCAAGCTAGGCACCATATGAAAGATGCAACCAATATTACTCTGCCAAGTTAAAAGTGTCTTGTCATAAGTGGCAATTCGAAAAATTAGAAGCAGTACAACATAGAAATCAATGCAAGATGCAACCACTATCAAACTGCCATGTTAAAAGCGTCCAATCATGAGTTACTGATGCGGGATACACAACAGCAGTACTTTGATGTAAGAACATGGTATGATAGATAGATGCAGTGTATTCTAGACACATAAAGCCATGTCATATGCACATGTATAACGTATAAACTCAGCAGATGCAATTTAATCAAAATAGAAGAAATATAGGCTAGACAACATATGCAACATGAAACCAATTATCACATTGTCAACTTAGAGCAAGCACCTGCGATGGTGGAGTGCGGGAGATGAACTCATCATGTAGACTTGGGACTTCAACTTCATTAGCAGTAGCAGTGGCAAATCTAGAGAGTCTTTGTTTGCGTCGGTGCGGAGTACCACCAACATCCCCTAACTTACTATTTTCCTTCCTATTTTCTGATATTGCCTTATGAAGTGAAAACCACTAGAAGATGAATAAAATTAGCTCTGCATAACTGGTTGATGCATGATACAGACGAACACTACTTTGATGTAAGGCAAGCGCAGGAGGATGGAATATATACAAAAGAAGACAACATTTCATATTCACACGTACGATAGGAGGATGGAATATGTATGAAAAAACAGTAAGCGGAAGGCATTTCAAAAAAATTAGAAGAAATGAATGCTAGGCACCATATGAACATGCAACCAATATCACTCTATCAGGTAAAAAGTGTCTCTTTGTAAGTGCCATTTCAAGAAATTAGAAGCAGTACAAGCTAGAAGACAATGCAAGATGCAACCTACATCACAGTCCCAAGTTAAATGTGTCTTATGGGTAAGTGATCGTTGCAGGTATTAGTTGTAAGCTACGCAGATGCAATTCAACATAATCAGAAGCAATACAAACTAGACATCATACGGAAAACGCAACCACATATAACAGTTCCAAGTAAGAGCAAGCACCTGTGATGGTGGAGTAGGGGAGATGTGCTCATCGTGTACACGTATGTTCTAGAAACAGGAACACATGTCAATTCACAGGCATTATGTGTAAAGTAAGCAGATGCAATTCAAGTTAGAAGCAATACAAGCTAGACATCATACGCAACATGCAACCACATATAATAGTGTCAAGTTAGAGCAAGCACCTGTGATGGTGGAGTAGGGGAGATGTGCTCAACATCTACACAGCTACGTTGACTGTCCAGCCTTGTGTTGTCTTGCGAATCTTGTTGGGAGGATGGCGGAGTAGAATCTGTAGAGACCCCCTGTTTGAGTTGCTCCGAAGGACCACCATCATCCACTGCCGAACTAATTTCCTTCAGCTGTAATGATTTTGCATTGTGAAGTCAAAGCTATAAGTAAAAGGAATAAAATTCGCTCTTCAGAACTCATTCATGCATGATACTGACGAACACTACTCGGATGAAAGGCAAACACATAATGCAAGGATGGAATATGTATGAAAAACAGGATGGTGTGACATATTCACAGCTATGATGTGGTAACTAAGAAGAAGGCATTTCAACAAATTAGAAGCACTGCAAGCTAGACACCATATGAAAGATGCAACCAATATCACTCTGCCAAGTTCAAACTGTATGGCGTTTCAACAAATTAGAAGCAGTATATGTTAGAAATCATATGCAAGACACAACCAATATCATAGTGGGGACATAAAGGTGCCTTATCATAAGTGACTGATGCGGGATATGCAAGAATAGTAGTCTGATGTAGAAACAGGAACACATGTCATATTCACAGACATTATGTGTAAAGTAAGTATATGCAATTCAACAAAGTTAGAAGCAATACAAGCTAGACATCATACGCAACATGGAACCACATATAATAGTGCCAAGTTAGAGCAAGCACCTATGATGGTGGAGTAGGGGAGATGTGCTCATCATCTACACAGCTACGTTGACTGTCTAGCCTTGTGTTGTCTTGCGAATCTTGTTGGGAGGATGGCGGAGTAGAATCTGTAGAGAACCTTCGTTTCAGTTGCTCGGAAGGACCATCATCATCCAATGCCTTTCCAATTTCCATCAGCTTTATTGATTTTGCATTGTGAGGTCATACCGACAAGAAAAAGGAATATCATTCGCTCTTCAGAACTCATTCATGCATGATACTGACGAACACTACTCTGATGAAAGGCAAAGTCATGATATGAGGATGGAATATGTACGAAAAAATGGATGGCTTGACATATTCACACCTATGATGTGGTAACTAAGCAGAAGGCACTTCAACAAATTAGAAACACTGCAAGACACCATATGGAAGGTGCAATCAATATCACTCTGCCAAGTTAAAATTGTCTCGTCATAGGTGGCGTTCATCAAACTAGAAGCAATACATGCTAGAAATCATATTCAAGACGCAAACCAATATCACCCTGCCAACTTAAAGGTGTCCCATCATAAGTGACTGATGCAGGATACACAAGAAGAGTAGTTTCATGTAAGAACATGGTGTGATAGACAGATATAGTATGTACCAAAAACAGGAAAGTGCGTCATATTCACATGTATCATGTGTAAGCTAAGCAGATTCAGTTTACACTAATTAGGAGCAATACGAGCTAGACACCATATGCAACATGCAACCAGATATCACACTGCCAAGTTAGAGCAAGCACCTTGGATGGTGGAGTAGGGGAGCGGAGACTTGGACCATGTAATGCACTATCAGTACAAGGAGAATCAGTACAGATGCTCCGTTTACGTTGCTGCAGAAGACCACCATCATCGCTTTCCTTACTCTTTTCCTTCCTCTTTCTTGATTTTGCCTTGTCAAGTCAAACCCACAAGAAAAAGGAATAAAATTTGCTCTTCAGAACTTATTGATGCATGATACTGACGAATACTACTTTCATGTAAGGCAGTCGCATGATAGGAGGATGGAATATGTATGAAAAACAGGACGGTGTGACATATTGACATGTATGATGTATAAAGTGTAAACTAAGCATAAGGTGCTTGAACTTGTTAGAATCGATGCAAGCTAGAAATCATATGAAAGATGAAACCAATATCACTCTGCCAAATTAAAAGGGTGCCCTAACAAATGTATTTGACCAAATTAGAAGCAATACATGGCAACAGGCTAGAAATAATATGCAATATGCAACTAATAAAGGTGACTCATCGTAAGTAATTGATGCAGGATACAGAAGAGAGGTAGTTTCATGTAAGAACAAGGTTAACACATAGATGTAGTGTGTACCAAAAATAGGAAGGCATGTCATTTTCACAGGTATAGCGTGTAAACTAAGCAGATGCAATTTACCCTAATTAGAAGCATTACAAGCTAGACACCGCACTACTAGAAAAACCCCTACTACTGGCGCACCTAGTATGGCCATTAATGGCGCATCTGTGGTGCGCCACTAATAGCACGCCATTAGTAATTTTTACTAATGGCGCACCAGTGGTGCGCCATTAGTATCTGGTATACTAATGGCGCAC
>NC_041387.1:111552286-111553004 GCF_002162155.2 Triticum dicoccoides | reverse complement strand
GAGGAGGTCGCCGGAGAGGAGGGAGAAGAAACCATGAGGGGAGGGGAGGGGAGGGGACGGGAGGAGGGAGGAGGGAGGAGGAGGTCGCCGGAGAGGAGGAGGAGGTCACCGGAGAGGAGAAGTATGGTGGAGGAGAGAAGGGAAGATGAAATGAAGAGAGGAGGAGAGGACCAGCCATATATACGGCATACTAATGGCGCACCGCTGGCAGATGCGCCATTAGTAAAAAAAATTATTTTTTTGATTTATTTTGAATTGTGAAGGCGGGAAGATACTAATGGCGCACCACGGGCAGGTGCGCCATTAGTAATTGTTTTTTATTTTTTTGACTTATTTTGAATTTTGAAGGAGGGAAGATACTAATGGCGCACCATGGTCAGGTGCACTATTAGTAACTTTTTTTTTTATTTTTTTGACTTATTTTGAATTTTGAAGGCGGGAAGATAGTAATGGCGCACCATGGGTAGGTGCGCCATTAGTAAGTTTGAATTTTTTTGATTTTTTTGCCTCTCTAGATCTTAAAAGCCCCGTATCTTTTTTTCTATTAGGTTTTTGAGGATTTTGAAAATGTTTAACGAGGTTTTGCAAATTCTCGCGAGATTTTACAAATGAAGTCAAAATTCATATTTGCAAATTTTCCCAACAACTAGGCCACATATCACATGGGAAACTTATTTTCTTTTATTTTTTTGACATTTTTATCATTTTCTTTTATTTT
>NC_041387.1:111548027-111551998 GCF_002162155.2 Triticum dicoccoides | reverse complement strand
ATGCCACGGTGCGCCATTAGTATGTTTGGACAGGCGCACTAGTTCAAAAAAAATTGGTACTAATGGCGCACCGTGGGCAGGGTGCGCCATTAGTAGTTTCAACACTAATGGCGCATCAGAAGGTGGTGCGCCATTAGTATATACTAATGGCGCACCACATGTCTGGTGCGCCATTAGTGTCATTTCCATCTATAACCCTTTTCCTAGTAGTGCCGTATGCAACATGCAACCACATATCACACTATGAAGTTGGAGCAAGCACCTGTGATGGTGGTGTAGGGGAAGTGTTGTCTTCAGGTACAGAGCAACGTTCAATATCTTCATCTAGGCTTGTTGTTTCTTGAGAATCATGTGGAGAGGATGAAATTGCATTCTTTATAAGAGTATCCCGTCTCATATTAACCCACGCGCGTGACTGTCTCATCATAAGCGATAGACGCAGGATACACAAGAACAGTAGTTTGATGTAAGAACATGGTGTGGTAGGCAGATGTAGTATGTACCAAAAATAGGAAGGCGTGTCATATTCACATGTATAATGTGTAAGCTAAGGAGATGCAATTTAACAAATTAGGAGCATTGATGAGGGATACACAAGAGAAGTAGTTTGATGTAAGAACATGGTTAATAGAAAGACATAGTATGTACCAAAAACAGGAAGGCATGTCATATTCACAGGTATAATGTGTTAACTAAGCAGATGCAACTTACCCTAATTAGAAGCATTACAAGGTAGACACCATATGCAACACGCAACCACATATCACACTGCCAAGTAAGAGCAAGCACCTGCGATGGTGGTGTGGGGGAATTGCGGTGATCAACTAGAGAGCTACGTTGACTATCTTCATTTAGCCTTGCTGTTTCTTGAGAATTATGTGGGGAGGATGACACTTCACTCTTTAAACGAGTAGGGCGTCTCACAGTAACCCACCCGGGTGACTGTCTCATCATAAGTGATTGACGAGGGATACAAAAGAGCATTAGTTTGATGTACGAACATGGTTAATAGACATATGTAGTATGTATCAAAAACAGGAAGGCATGTCATTATCAAAGGTATAATGTGTAAAGTAAGTAGATGCAATTTAACCAAATTGGAAGCAATACAAGCTAGACAACATATGCAACATGCAACCACATTTGACAACGCGAAGTTAAAGCAAACACCTGGGATGGTTGTGTGTGGCAATTGAGATCATCAACTGCAGAGCTACTTTTACTGTCTCCAACTGCTGACACTGCACCCATTAGAGCGTTGAAATGCTTACTGCTTATCTTCGAATTACACTGGAGCGACTTCTGTCTTTTCTTTTCTGCATTCATCAACAGTGCGTCAGAGTCTGAAATACCCATGCATAAAAAACAATAGTGTGAGTATGGGTGAAGTGTCTGCACAATTAGTACAGTGTAAAGGTAGCAGATAGCAGGTCGGTGAGAAATAAATGACGGGAGACATATGATAGCTCTACAACATGCATGGCACACTCAATTACTACAGGATTCTATGAAAATAACTGTCGACTGAAAGCAAATAGGTCAGTCCATTTTTTCTGCATCATCCGATGTACAAAGAACGGGGAGATCGCCTTCATCTACCTCCAGCCAGTCAGTGTTGACGATCTTCCTCGAAACGCCAGCGACCACCGGCCTAGTATTCCTCCCCTGCATGCGCCCTCCCCTTGACCTCACCACACCGCCGTGCTTGGCACCGCCCCCCGGCCATCCATTCAAGCCCCACCGACCTCCAAATCGGGCGCAAGTAGCTCCTGCGCCTCACACCCCTATGATAGACACCGATGCGCCGCTTCCCCGGGGAATAGGCGGACTAGTTGCTCCGCGCGCCTAAGAGGGTGCTGCTTCTTTTAATTGCGGTTCAACTGACCCTGAATTGAAATCCAGGTGGGCTACTGACCTCTAGAAAAGGTGAAATAGTAAAAGGGAGGAAACCTTGTGCATTTCGTATCACGAAGAAGATGCAGTAAGAAGCGCTCAACTAGTTTCTTTCGTGGGATGAATACGGTGTGAGCGGAGATGTAAGATTTGCATGAATAAGGGAAGAGGAGTACCTCTTTCTGCTGGCAGTGCTGTGGCCTCCTTCTGTTTTTCCGACGATCTTGTTGTTCACCGGAAACCAGAAGTTGTGGAGGACGGTGCAGCCTTGGACGAACCCATGGCCAAGTTGTTGAGTGTGGTGCGGTGGCCGTCTGTCAGCAGCGGGGAAGCAGATCCGAGGCGGCGAACGACGGCGTAGCGGGAACAGCTCTGGTGCGGTGAACGGTTGCGACAGTGGAGCCGCATCAGTGAGGCGCAGGACGGCGTGGTCGGAGTGGTTCTGGTACGGCGCACGTCAGCGTCGGCGTCGTGGAGGCAGCTCTGCCTCGGCTTCAGCTGCTAAGTCCTTGAGGGTGTTGCAGTTGCGGTTGCATTGGACGATGACGTCGGGGGACCGTCTCTGGCATGATGGAGGAGGGCGGTGGTGGATTGGCCTCTATGGGGTGGAGGACGGAGGAGGTTGGTGTTTCGCGGCTGGTGGAGAGGGCGTTTTCGCGCCCACGGAGTATGAATGGGGAAACAGAGGGAGGCGGGGAACTAAGGGGGAACAATGTTTTGGTTTGAGACGCGCTTGTTTGAAATTTGGGGAAAGTTACAAACTTTGCCCCCATCTAAAATTTCGGACATATTGCGGGTTGGGGGTAGGACAGTCATGTCAGGTGTCCCAAATGTGGGCGGGATAGATTTCGGCCGAGCGCATGGGTGTTTAGGCTCCCATAGCGTATGAATGCTTCTCGGAGGCGGTTGAGACTGGCGTCTTGGTGAAGTTACAAACCTACCCCGGTTTAGACCTTTGGACATCGGGCCGATAGGCTACACGGGCGAGAGTCAGGACAGTAATTTCCTACCACCAAAACATTAGTCTCGCGCGGTTTCGGGTGACGAGAGGCCTATTTGGCGCTTTGTTCAATATTTGGGAGCAGAAGCATTAACGTTTTCGGTTCTCTTGAATTGAACTTTCAGGATTTTTCAAACTTCACAAATCTTTAATCTTGAAAATCCTAAAGCTACGATTATTTTGGAATGGAGGGGGTACATTTTAATATACATTGTACATGAGTATATATTAAAAAATATGCAACTTACCTCAGTTCATGCATGGTTCCAGGTATAATCTCCTTGGTTGCAAAAAAAAAGTTAGATATGCGTATGAATATATATACCATGTTCAAACTCACAACAAAGATTGATGCCCCCCTTTACATCTGATTTACAAGTGCCATTATCTCGGGTTCAAATAGATGAATGCACTTCCTATGAATTCGAATCTTTGAAACCCCATTTATGTTGAATTCGACATGTATTTTATTTCGTAGCTAGCAATTTGGAATGTATCCATGCAAGTGACAAATGTATAAAGTGCTTCACACTAACAACATGGAGTGCACTAATTAATGTTTATATATGAATTGCAAAAGCATCAATTGCCTGTATTTCAAATCGCTCTCATTCTATGGATCGATAATATGAAATAAACACATGCACATGCTAGAATTCAATGGAGTATGGGTGTCTGATAGACCGATTTTCGTCCATACGCAATTTTGCAAAATTCATGATCTCATCCAAAAATAATAATGCCATTTATATTTTAATTTAATGCGTAGAACCGCCTTTTACATGTAGATATCTCTCTATCTAACGCATAAGTGCACACACTTTATATGCATCAGCATTTCTCTTTCACACGTGCTCACAATCTCTCTCAGGATGTCGGGGTGTCTCACGCACATGCTCTCTCTGTTTCTCTATCTCTCTTTCTGACTACTATGTACCACTCTTTTCACTAATCTCATTTGGAAAACACTATTTCTCTCACATGCATATATACACATGCACGGTCTCTACTAGCCTTCTATATGCACATATATGTGCCTACATGTCTCCCGCATGCACATTATCTTTAGGCCTCTCTC
>NC_041387.1:111536229-111547818 GCF_002162155.2 Triticum dicoccoides | reverse complement strand
CCTCTCTAATAGTAGTTGGCAGATATGATTTCATCATATCATTCGGTAGGATATCCCTGGCTGTTAGGCTGGATGGTAATACGAGGCAAAGTTTTACCCTAGTTCGGATCGGACCCTTGCAGTTGAAGAAAGAGCCTACTCCTGGTACTGTATATTAGTGTTATGGGTGTGTACAAAGTACACATGAATACGAGGCATTGTGTGTGTGTGTGTATACTATCGACGAACTAGCCCCCAAGCTTGTATAACATACTAAGGCCCTAGGGTTACACATCATATATAGTCGGCTTATCACCAGTGGGGATAGAGTCCTTCGCGACTCTGGTAGCTTCGTGTTGTACGCCGAGTCCTCCACATGGGTCTCCGTATAACACGTCTCGGTCCAACCTATATGTGGCGCAGGATGGAACCGACCCATGAGTCTTCATGTTGACCCACCACAACTAGAAATGATGTGCCCACCACACCACACACGCAATCGGCCACTAAGAAAATAAGCATATACAATAGTACAACCGTATCTAGCTCACGATACGTCTCCATATTTTGTTGATGACACTGACGTACTTTGCATTTGATGCGTGCTCTGTATTTTGTTGACTACACTTACGGTCATTTTATTTGAAGCGAAAGCATGATATGGTCACTGGACTTCAGAATAAGCTCATCACGGTCACCACATACATTTTGTCGTGCTAACCAAAATGTGGTTGGATGGTTAGAGGACAGTGCTTTCTCGAGCCCACCAAGGTTAAAGTCCCGGTGCTCGCATTTATCTTGTGTTAATTTCAGTATTTTCTGGCGATGTACGTTCAGTGGGAGGAGACGTTCCACTCGACTACGAGGCACCTATGGTGACTTTGTAAATTCTCAAGATCATATATGCTGGCCCACTCTCTTGAAGGTGCGGCGGCGGACCGGCGGTGGGGAGTGGTTTCCGGGAGGGCGGGCCGGCTGCGGGCGGCGGGGGCGGGCGGTTCGGCCGGTGGTGGCTGGCGGCTCGGGGGGATGGGGTGGAGTTTGATGATAAACTGGAGGCCCTTGATTTCGTATCCAACGGCTGGAAAATCTAATGACCAGAGATGAAAAAGTCAGTCGACTGACCTGTAGCCTCACCCCGCACGTACACATGCACGCATGCAAGACACGCACGCATGTAGGCGTGCAACACTGACACATACACATAACGTACACACGTACGCATGCTGGCGTGCAACGCTGACACGTACACATGCACTCACGAACACACACACGAACGCACCCATGCATGCAACACTGAAACGCACCCTTGCACGTACGCACCCATGCATGCAACACTGAAATGCACCCTTGCACGCATGCAACACTCGCACGCCTGCATGCACACATCACACGACGCAAGACACACGCTTAACTACATGAAAAAGATGACGTCACACTCAATGAACAATCATCGGTTTATGAAATGCCCGCTTTTGACCGCCCTGCCCACCAAAGATTCCTCTGCTGTGCGCTGCCTGCATTGGGTCATTGACATGCAGGCCATGCACCCAAAGAGCCCACACGTCAGTGGAAGAACGGCGCAGTGTCCTAGGTCAGAGTCGAGGGTGCCACTCGCGGCACGCCCAGCTGAACACGCCTCCATGCCGCATTCAAACGCCTCCATGAAACCCGCCCGTGTGGAAGCCGAGAAACCGACTCTACACACATGTCCGTTCATGACCGGGCCGGCGTTAAACGCAACACCGGCCGAGCTCCTCCCGTCCGCCGTCTATTTAATCTCCTATTTAAACGAGGCCAAACGCCGGCCAAGAATCGCACACCTCCGCCGCTCCCCTATCTCCTCCACCATTTTGTCCACTCTTACAATGGCTTACGAAGAGTAGTTATTCCGCATCCAAGCCTGCTGGGTAGCCCGCCGGTTACGAGCTATGCAGATCGCTGATCCACCTCCCTCCCCTCGCCCGACGGAGCCAGTTACCGCCCCAAGCCGGCGCACGGTTCAGCAACTCGCCGCTCCAGGCCAGCTCGACGAGGAGCAGCGCACGGGCATTGTTGCTGCCATCCACGCCGCCGCCTCGTACCGCGTCTCCCATTTCTGTGGCCAAGACTCTCATGCCGGTGGCAGCGCCATGCAAGCAGCGATAGAAGCCGGGTGTGCGGAGAGCGACGAGTCGGTGGCCAGCGCCTCCGCGTCCGCCGCCATAATCAAGGAGAAGTAGAACACGGGAGGCCGCCGCTGCTTGGGTCCCATGAAGGCCACCACGGAGGCGACACCGGCGTACACAGCAGGTGTCTTACCAGATCCTTTTGTTGCGAGGACCTTCGTCGACCCCGCATGGGCTCCACGGAAGAGGTCAATGTTAGGATAAACTCGAGCCAGTGCCGGCCATGGTGAAGTAGTGGCCGGTGATGAACTCGAACCAGTGCCGGCCACCATCATCTTCAGCACTAGCCAATGATATCAGTTGGGTAGTGGGGAAGCGAGCCATCCTTTGCGCTGAAGCATATACCTCTGGGGCTCCCGGCAGTCCGATGATCGTGCTGCTGGACATGAGGAACACAAATCGATCGGCGGGTGACCATTTAGGCCATGTATTATATACCGGTGCTGTCCAGAACTAGCACCACATAGTTCATTTGAATGTAATGAAATCTGTCATGTTTGTGTGAAAATCTGGTATTTTATATGATTTCCGTCGTTGTTTATATGAAATACTCCGGTGGTTGCGTGAATGAGTATCAGTTTGTCTACGTGTTTGCGTGAATTTTGTCCGGTTGGTTGAGTTGTTGTCATAATGTGTGCGGCTACGGTTGGATGGCGTAATTTGTGGGTCGCCGGTCGGTCTGCGGGCGGCTCGGGCGGCGTTGTGGGACAAAAAAACAAATCTCGTGCGAGCTCGTCTCCATCGTGCGCGCTGGAGGATGCATGATAGCATGAGCACCCGAGCCATTCCTCGTTCATCGATGGCAAAGGCACCGGTGGACAAAAGGGTCGCCAATATTTTGGCTACCCCGGGCAAGATCCAAACAACCCCTCCCAACATATTCAAATCCCTCGTTCGCCGTGGAATTTTGCCATGTGTTGTTTTCATGGACTAGCAAGATGCCCGTGCATTGCACGGAACATCAAGATGCATTTTTTTACAAACTCCCGCATGCATGCAAGGGATAATTAATGTCCTCCTTTGCTGGTACCACGAGGCAAACACCATTAATATTGCATCGATTAGTGTTAGTGGCCTTGTATATCTGCAAATTGTAATTTTGATAGTGGCCCCTTGTATATAAAAATGGAGGGAGAAATATGAGAGATAAGGTGAGGAGGAGTGGGGCGTAGTGCCGTGGTGGTGACTGGTGGTCGGACTGGGCAGAGGCATGGGGATGGATGGCACATTATGTCTAGGTCTGTATCTCTCTCTCACACACCCACGTAGGTGGGGATCATGCACGAAGAGAAGAGGTGCACACACGGCGCACGTAATCACGTCTCTTTCCCAACCACACCCGAGCGGGTATATGATGGAGCTCATTTCTTTACGAAAAAGGCAGCCCACGTGGTAATTTGGCACGTATACTGGTTGTCCACTTAGTGGAGGGAGGATCGTCTACCACGGGTGAACATACAAATTGCGACTTGACATGTTATGTTAAATTAAAAAAAGAGGCAAAACATGTGGGGCCTACCTTAGAGGCAAGGCTCTATACACTGGAGTACTTTTGATGTGTCCCGTCAACTCGCAGAATGAGGAGAAGCTTGCTTAGTACGCCTTCTCCCCCGCCCACGGGCGCGGTTTCTCGCAGGATGAGGTGAAGCTGGAGTACTACTGTACGGCTTCACGGCCGCTCCCTTGCCCATGCGCGCGGTGGCTCGTAGCACGAGGAGAAAATTTTACTACACCCTCCGTTTACTCCTCGTCCCTACTATGTACTTTGGTTAGTACTCCCTCTATTTACTTATAAAAGTCCACTATAAAAAATACATTTTGCATCTATACAAGGCCACAAATAGTAATCGAGACAAAAGTTACTACTCCCTTCTTTCCAGTTTATGGCTCAATTTCAAAATCTCTCCAACCAAGGTAGACGGTCAGTGGTCGAATTAATTTCGTAGTTTGCATAGTACGCTCGTTTTTCTCAAGAAGTTATGTTTACTGAGGCATTAATTAGAACGAATGCATGAATGACCACTAAATTTCCATGAACTTGTACATGCATTGGTTAGTTTCCTCTTGACACTGCTTGCGTCGGGTGATCTAACGCACCTCGAAATCCAACATGTAATGGTACTACTACTAGTACAGTACTAGAATTGAGACTTATCAAACGGAAAAACGAATGGTTTTTAGATGAGCCCTATAAACCCTAGTGGGCACGTACCCCGTAAAAACAGATTTTTCCAAAACTAAGTCGCTCCCTTTCATGAATTCTGTACTATACTCCTCCGTCGACGCTCCCTTTCATGAATTCTGTACTTCCTGTCGCCGACATGTGGGACATATAGCAACAGGGTCGACGTGTCAAGCACCAAATAACAGTGCAGAACATGCTTTTGAAGCGAGAAAGGCATCCTTTCACCGTCGCGGAAGTACGGGTGTAGATGACGTCAAACTCATCGCGGGTGATGGTTCTAACCTTGTACTCACCGCCGATCGGGGAGATTTGGGATGCCATGGATTTGGGAGGAGGGTTAGGATTAGTGGAACTGCCGTAATGTGAATGGATGGGACTACTAGGAGCGAACCGCCGTAGTATTAAAGGACGTGTGGGAAAGAGTAGGAGCGAACTGCCAGCTTGCGAATGGCAGGGTAGTGGCTTTCCATTCTCCCATGATACGGGCTTCCGAGAGCCATTGGATCTGAGATCGAACGGTTGCATGGCGTGATTCTAGACCTATGGGTGAATATCCTATCCTGGAGGGTTATTCTTAATTTTTTTAGCAACTTAGCATGTGACCATTTGATCTCAGATCCAAGGGCTGCCAGCAGCCCGTATTATGGTCGCGCCTACCATGACCGTCGCGCCACTCGCGTGGTCGCGCCCTTGGAGATTTAACACGGTGCGTTAGGCTATCTGATGTTAGCATGTCATACATAGTCATCACTTAGTCACTCATACTACAACAAGGTTGGCTATAAGTGTATTTTTTTACTCCTCTCTATCTCTTTCTTTGTACTCCCTCCGTCCCATAATATAAGAACGTTTTTGACACTAGCTAGTGTAGTGTCAAAACATTCTTATATAATGGGACACAGGGAGTACTAGTATTTATTGCATTTGCCAAGGAGTGACCTCTTCCAATGAAATGGTGTTGCTAAGTTTGCTTCATTTAATTAGCTATAGACTCAAAATTGTCTTTTCACCTAGGTACACGTGCTTAGCACCATTTCTTCCTTGGGTCACCAAACTAGTCTCTCTCTTCTTGATTAACTTGCCACATCAGACTTTATGCCTATGTGGCAAGCTTAAGCACCTGTAGGAGCAAGTCAGTACAATAGTGCGCTTTACATGGCATTTTTGCATATGTGGAGGAAAGAGAGGCAAGTAAAAAGTGGAGAAGTGGGCTCTCATGCAAGAGCCAGCCTCTACTACTACATGGTGGAGCATTGGGAGAGGCACCTGTATGGAGGTGGTCAGGAATCGGGAGACTTAGGCAAGTCGTAGCGCCGCAGTTAAAATGATAATGGCAAGTCAAATCACGGGGCCCCACCTGTCCAGCAGTAATTCGCTGTCAAATCACACAGCCCTACGTTTGTAGCAGCCTACTCCCTCGTCTTATCGCGTCTCTGTCGAGCCGACTAGGCGGAACTGTCCCGCCGCCTACCGGGCAGGAAAAGCCCCGCCCTCGACTTTTAAATACAACTACTCCCTCCGTCGGATGCGTTTGGTTGAAGGTATCGTATGAATGGATTGGGACCATTCAATTTTTTGGGATTGAACCATTCAATTCATGTGTTTAGCTGAATATAAGAGATGAGCTAATTATTTAAGACAGGACCACCAGTCATGCTCACATAGTCATGCATGCAAAGGGTGGCCATTTGATTTGACCGATTTGGTTGGGTGGAATGGTTCAGCATCTTCAATGCATATTCTCTTTTCTTAACTCGAACCATTCATGTGCTTTATAACCAAGCATGTCTATTTTTTGAACGATCCCAACCCATTCATGACCACCCTTGCAAGCAAATGCATGTCATCTTACGAAAACCAAATAATCCCACAATACTAAGGGCATCTCCAACAGTCGTAAGATAGGTGTTGGTTAATTTGCCACCTAGGACATAGTGATGATGTGGCATGTAATAAATGTGGAGAGAGAGAAAAGTTGTATGTAGATTAACCAACAACCTTTGCACAAGATCCAAGGTGAAATAGAGGGCAATCACATTTATTTTCTTACCATCTATTGGATAGCTTACATACAATCTATTGGAGTAGTTGTATGATAGCTTGTTGGTTGATGACATGGACAATTTACCAACAAGACTAACATACAACCTGTTGGAGATGCCCTAAGGCACGGTGCATTAACTTCTACCTCGTTTCTTGTTTCTTCACATATCAACCAATAAGAATCCAATGATATACTTTTTGTGCCATAGTAACTCATATTTAGTTAGTCAAATGGATGACCTAGAACTACGTGCAGGCCCTATAAACCGAGACGCCTACAAATAAAAAACCGAGACGGAGAGGGTAGTTCAACACGTATCTTTTTAGATCAATATAGTCGGGATTCACCAAGGAGCAAAACCAAGTGGTAGGCTGCTCCTATCATGTTGGCGTAGCAACTCAAGCAGGGTCAGTCCGCACACGAAATGATGACACACTTAACAGGACCCCTTTGGCAGACATGTGGCTCATCTACCGTCTTGTTCCACGTGCGATGCACCAAATTACAGTTCAGAGCAGTGGTTGGAATTGGAGGCACCCCGGTCGTAGTGCCGCAGTAGTAGAAAATGAGCGATGAGGGGTTAAATCACAAAGCCCCACCTTTCCCGCATTAAGCTGGACGGATGAAGCAACCATCATTTCACTCTAGCGCGCAAGAGCATAAAGAAAAGAGAAAACAATGATGCGTTCGGAAGCTACCTAGGGCACCCTAGGGTAGGGGTCTCCACTACAGATCCTTTTTTTGAAAGCGCCTCCACTACAAATCGGCTTCTCCCTCGTCCTCTTGAAGAAAACCGATGATGAGTGCGGCGATAGAGTTTGTAGGAGTACTATAGCGTGCAGGGCCACGTCGTAGTAAACGGGTTCGAGTCGACGCCTTAAATATGTGTGGGCCTCTTGGTTTTACGGGAACGACACAACATTTTTGGTTCGGGGACCAGTGGAGATATAGCACGTACAAAAAATTGTGGATGTATGTTCGACCGAAAGGCAATGATGCATGGGCCCTGCATTTTGATATATCCAGGGCCGCGTGAAATTTGCTACTCTACTCAAAACTAGTAAGGTACACATGTATTGAACGCATGAGATTTCGAAACCAAATTATGAATAAATATACACTGTAGCATGTAAAGCTTTGAGTCATATATGCATGATGTAGATGTTCGTTTAGTTCTTATAGTTCATCTCATTCAAAATCAATTAGTTTTATAAAAATGTTAAGATTCATGGGGCTGTGCATTGTAAATCATAAAGTAAAAAACAAATAATGGCAATTCATTTAGAAAAAAAATCAATTATGATACAGAAGATTCTAGAACAAAGGAGAAGTGTTTGTGTTTTTAGGTTTGTGCATTATGCTTAAGTTCAACCATGGAGTCTTCTAAATTGTACATGTGGCAGATCTGGTGGAATGTTGATGATATCCAACAGCCAGTAGTGATCAGATTTGCCCATCTCTGCACTGTCGGGTTAGCTTCATCCAGCGACCATCTTTCAAAGTTATTGGCACACTATATAGTTCTTGTGCCATAGTTGCATGTTTTGGAAAAAATCTACTAGTGGGTTGTACTATCTATTTAGGAATAGAAGGTGCATACGTGGAACTAGTAGGGAAAGAGACGACATGGAGCATCTCAATTCCTATGATTAGGGATTGGAAAAGAGATGTCATTTGGTTCACATCATAGGAACTTTTCTATTGAATCTAGAGATGACACGTATCTCAATTCCTATGAGGAGGGATTAGTAAAGAGATGTAATTTGGTTCATATCATAGGAACTTTTCTATTGAATATACGCTAATTTTATTTTCCTTTGAAATTAAGGGAGTATAGGAATCCATTCATATGAACCAAGTGGCTCTAAAGCTATAGAAATGATATCATGTTTATTTCCTTTGAAATGTAGAGTATATGAATCTATTCGTATAAACCAATTGGCTCTAAAGGAAAAAAATCATATAAAAATCATATCATATAGAGTTCCTATGATATTCCTCGACACTAAAGGATGGTTGAAATTGCTGCGGGTGATACGATGGTCTTTCTTTGTAGACTCCTCACCCATCTTTATGGTTACCTATTGAAGATGAAAGAAATGATATATATAGGGTATTCTACATGTGCAATTTGGTACACAAAAACTCGGTAAAAGTTTGCGAGTTTCTAATTTTCAATAAAGCTATATGCACTGCATTTCGGAATGGAGGGAGCATATGGCAGTTGCTAACACTCACGTGGAAGACTTGTGTGTAGGAGGAGTGGCTATTCTGTTAAATGACATGGCAAAACTGACACTGTCGGATGCCGATCAAACGGTTCTTACGGAGTTCGTCAGGAAAAGGCTTGTGGCGAACGTTTGTCGGATAATGATTTACGGACACATGCATTGCATTGATACGTGCCCCCCTCTCTCTCACGCACACGCACCCTCATGAGTCACGACTCTCCCGAGTCCTCTCGCAGACTCACACGTCACACCCATCCTCTATCTGTAGGTAGACGTCACGCACATATGTGCTCTTCACACCCTACCCTCAGAACTTCTAAAAAACAAAAGACGACGCACACATTTTATTTTAGCTCACACGTCACACACTTATACTATTACTCTTGCGGCGAACGTTCTTTGGGCATAGTATATATTGTACTCTCACAAAGAGAAGCAGTGCACACACGGACTAGTTCTCTCACACCCACTCGTGCGTACACATAGGAGCGCATTTTTTTGAAGCCGGTACAACAAAATCACTCCACTATATATAAAAGTAGGAGCCTTAGCGCTTGCTTTACTAGGGTTCCTCTCGTTCACTCTCTCATGCTCTCCAGATCTAAGAAAGACATAGGTGGCCACACTCTCTCTCTCTCTCAGCTCGCGGCTGGTCACAAATCCGGCCGGACAACCTCGACCGGGGCAGGGGTGTAGGTGCATCGTTCACGCTGTCATCAGCGGCGAGGGAGGAGACCAACGGCTGCCCGCGCGTCCCGATCGGCGGCCGTGTTGTTCTCTCTGAGAGAGCGTCGGCTCGGGAGGGCCTCTGACCCCTTCTTCCTCCCTGCGGTATTGTGGCCAAGATGCGGCCTCCCGACGCCGTCTTTGCCACATGCCAATGACCCTCAGGTATATATTCCTTCGAAATCTGCCTTGCTCTACTGCCCCAGCTCTTCCACCTAGACTTCTACAATTATTAGAAGTAAAGCTAGTTCATACAGTGAACTCAAAGCGTTGGTTCAAACAGGGAAGAAAGTGGGAAAGCTGTAGCATGAATCTAGGACTTGGTTCTAAGAGGAAACGAGGGAAAGTAGTAATATGTGTCACTGTTTAAATAACCGTATTTCGTATTTGCGCAAACAGGGATGTCTGTCTCCATATCGTTTTGGGATGTCCATCTCCGTATTGTTTCTATCCGCGCAATCAAAAGCACACACCTTAGTTTTAGTACAACTGCGCAAAATGAGATGGCTATCCCTCGTTCCCCTCGTCTAACCTCCCGTCTTCAAGGTATCCCTACATTGGTAGTAACTAAGGTAGAATGACCAATGCAATCTAGGGACGAGCGAAAACAACTGCATCCTAGTCCGGAATGCACTTTCTACCAGTTCATCCAAGGATAGAGGACTAGCTGGCACGGCGGCACGGTGGTTTTTTGGACAGGTGCGCGGACAAGAGGCATTGTGGTCTGCTTATTTCTGCAAATAGCGGTGCTTAAATTAGTGGAATGCACAAGAATTTCAGCTGGTCAGTACACTGCATGGTTCAGTTCAGCATTCCAGCTGAGACCACAATTATAATTGGTTATTCTGGAATGAGAGAACCTAACCCTGGATGGTGGCAACAAAAAAACCAGAGTGAACTCCGGGAAATTTAAGCCTGCCGGGAGGCCCTTTGCTCAGAGAAGCCTTGCTAGTTTTTTCCTGATTTGTAAACCTTCTCACAACTTTGTCTTTTGCTGTGAACTAGTATATGTTTGTTATGTTCTAAGAATCATTGAGATGTATAAAATTGCTTAACTTATGCTTTTCAAGATTTTTATGAAGACGAGTTTAATTGTGAGTGTTCCACATGAGCGCTGGACTAGCGTGTGAACGTTTGGAATTTATTACATTGTGGCCTCAATTAACTGCATGAACCACTGTAATAAGATACATAGTAGTTGCTTATATGTTAGACAGCAGATTGTTGATTGTTAGCTGGTCGATAGCCTAGTGTTGAAGCGAGCTGAGCCAATGTGCCGTGTTTTGCACAACTGCTTACAAGTGGGGTAGCACCAACAGTGTTTACAAGTACTTATGTATACGTCGGTGCACGGTTCTCGAACGAGTGCTCTATTTCATCAAAACACACACTGCTCGTATGATAAACCGTGACAACTTATGTCTTACCATGCCATATTCATGAAAAAACTAGTGAGGACGCATCTGTTTCGGCAACAATTACGATGGTTCTCACATGATTCACGGGCACACAAAAGTAGCAGCAGTTCCCATAGACGGATTCAAACAGAGCACTAGCCCCAGAGGGGTTGATAACAGGCAAGGTTCAGATAATTAGACACAATCCAAACTACTATTAAACACTAGCTGGGGCAACTATTTCATGCCTTGATCTAGTTTGCGCTGGACACAAGACGGACCTTCCCATGAACATCATCGAGGACGTCCCGCAGCAGCTCAATTCCGTGAACCTTCATGAAGACAACCTTGTGGCCTTGCCACTGATAAACTTGTTTGTGGAGGCATGCCACGTCATCTTCCTGCGTAAGCTTGACAAGAACAGTATGCCTCACAAATGAAGGAGTAGCTTTGAACTTCTTGTGCTTCAGTACACCCTGGACAACACGCCTGACAACAGTGAGGCTGGAATACAACTCTTCATTGGTATAACCGCAAATGGCTTCCAGGATCCAACAGCCTAAGAACTCTATTTTCCCCATGCGTATATTCAGGTCGTCCGCCTCATCGCGAGTGACATGCACAACCACACAATCCTTGTCTACATCAGGGCTCTAATTGAAACAGAAACAAATTCTGAATTACTTTTCAGTATAAGAACCACAAGTTATTTAAACCACTATGTATAGCATGGCATCGAAGCTAATAAAATTTTGCATTATTAATCACCACATACTTCCTTTTCAAAAAAATCACCACATACTTAGATGAAAAACCACAATCGAGATCGGCAAAGAAGGAAATCACCTTGTGCAGCTCA
>NC_041387.1:111526939-111536021 GCF_002162155.2 Triticum dicoccoides | reverse complement strand
TCGAAGGGGGGAAACTGCTCCTGCAGTGCCACGGGGGTTGTAACCTCGAACGGGGCGTTGACCATCTCAGTAGTGGCCGTGAGCGTATCTGGGGTCGGCTTGGTGGTTGCCTCCATCTTCTTGGAGCTCTCTGTCTCGTGGGGATCAGCCTCCCGCGTCTGCTCCAGTATCGGCAGATCTTTGCCTGGTTCTCCTTGGTCCATCATGAAACTGATGAATAATAGGAGACCACTGAAAGGAAAACACAATCGCAATGACAATGAAACAAAAAGGAGAGTGAGGATCGGTTACTGCTTTGCAAAAGATCTTTTTTTTCTCTGAACGAAAATATACGAACATTACGGATCCGCTTACCTTCCCTTTGTTGGGAGAGAAGAACAGTGGCAGATGCGAGTGTGGCCTTTCTTGAAGACGGTGAGGGAGAAGGGGATTCAGCGAGGAGTGAAATGATGGTTGCTTCGTCTGTCAAACTTAGACTGCGGGGAGGTGGAGTTTTGTGATACGACGTCTTGTTACTGCCACGCTACGAATGGGGTGACTCTCCGCCTGCATACTGCCTGCTAATTTGATGGATGGCATTTGGGCCCACGCGCTGCATGGCCCGCATGTCGGTGAACAAAAGTATAATGGCATTCAATAGAGGGAGACGTTTCAATGACCTAGGAGGAGACAGAAGCGGTAGAGTGTCTCCACTGTACTAGTAGTAATTGTTTTTCTGGGTAGCTGTAGAGTGTCTCCACTGTACGAGTATTAATTGTTTCTCTGGGCCAAAGACAAAACAGCCAATCCACACTAGTAAATAGTAAAATCAATTCAAAAGGCGCTACACACACCCAGCACACCGCCCCCCCCCCTCCCGCACAAAAAAAACCTGGGTGCTCTTCTTCCTCCTCGCTCCCACCCACCTCACGTCAGCTCGCTCCACTCGTACCCCCAAATTCCTCACCTCACTCCTACAGAAAACCCCAGCTCCCCTTCTTCCTCACTCCTACAGAAAAACCCCAGCTCCCCTTCTTCTTCGCTCGCACTACAACTAGGCTCATCATTCCTTACTCTGCTCAAATCCGTGAGCACGACACGACGCCCTCGAGGAAAATGGAGTCGGCTGACCCCAACACCAAGAAGATGAGGCTCCTGCCAGCGGCGACGCTTGTTGTAGATCCCGCACCCGGCAGCATAGGGAGAAGCGGCGACCCTGCCCCCACCGGATCCCAGGAACCCGTAGAATCTCGGGTGGACCGCATCAGCGATCTCCCGGATGCCGTCATTGGGGAGATCATCTCGCTTCTCCCCACCAAGGATTGCTGCTGCACCCAAGTCCTCTCAATTCGGTGGCGCCCTCTATTGCGCGCCGTGCCCCTTAATCTTGACTGTCGTTAGCTATCTCTCTTCAATGATTTTGAAATCCCAGAGCCATCATCTCCTCCCACTAGGGCTCCGTACAAAGCCTCTGCATCCCGTCATGCTACCTGAGCAAGCATACCATGCCCTGCATGGTGGACGCCTGGTTGAAATCCCCTGAATTCACAGAACTACAGCTGCTTGAGTTCTACTTTTCCCCTGGAAATCACATACCACATACAGAACGCCATGAACTTGTGCCCTCAGCACCGTTGTCCATCTCGCGGTTTCCTCCTCTCTCCACACCGCCACCTTTGCGTTGTGCTAGCTTCCAGACAATCTTGTACTAAACCTTCGACTCCCATTTCTCAAGAAACTTTCACTTGTGCGGGTTTGTATATCAGAGGCCTCATTGCACAACATCATCCACTCCAGTTGCCCTGCACTAGAGTGCTTGGTGCTTGTTTTCATAGCTAGAGTCAGTTTTCTCCAAATAAAGTCGCCTAACCTTGTAAGAATTGGAATTTCTTTTGACGGAAGGTAGCTCATCATCCAAGATGCCCCTTCACTTCAAAGGTTGATCCTTGATTCTAGTTATTCACCGTTGCAAATAATCGTCCTCTCTGCGCCTAAACTGGAGACCTTGGGTGTAATACATGATCTTTGTGCTCATTTCAATATGGTGTTTGGTTCCACTGTTCTTCAGGTACTTTATATTGTCATCTACACTTGTAACCATATGCTGCATTTTAAATTTCTGCGCATAATTTATATATCATCTTGGAGTACACATTTTGTTCTAATATTATGTTCTATGCTCAATGAAGAGTTTCTCCATGGATGGCCTATCAATGGTGCTGGATTCTGTCAAGATCTTATATATCCAAACGAATAGTTTTGATCTGAACAAGATTATTGGCTTGCTGCAATGCTTTCCATGTCTGGAGAAGTTGTATATAAAGGTGATAATTTCACGCACATTGGAAGCCCGCATATAGTGTACTAGAATTAACCGTTCAGTTGTTGCTCTTTAGACACTCTTCTTTTAGACCTTAACTGTTTTCAATTTTCATGTCTATTTAGGCAACAGGACGGGGTAAGAAAGATATAACCAATCGGTGGATTTGTAAGCATCGGGATTTTGTCACTTCTCATGAGATTCGATTGATGACAATAACACTAGAATGATATGTAGCCAATCGTGCAAACACAAGATTTGTCACATTCTTCCTGCTGAATGCGAGGTTACTATTGTCCACCAGGCTTAAGTTTATCAGCAGCATGGTTTTGACGGATGGGTATGTCGAAGAGCAAAATAAGGAGTTTCAGGTGGGCAAAAGAGCTTCTGAACGTGCCGGGCTTCTATATACAACATATTGTGGTCATAATCCAGTAAATTTTATGATCCGGGATGTTCATTCTATGGACCTGACCGATCCATTTGACTGTGACTACCGAAAACAGTGCTGGAGTTAGATGTTGTTGCCCTTTTCAATCTGGGTTTTTTTGTAAACCTGATGAACAATCAACCCTCGTGCTTTTGTACAATTTGTAAGCTGGAGTTAGATGTTCCTGCCCTTTTCAACTCGTCTGTGACTGTCATATTTTCTTTGAAACAAGGCAAATGGCTTGCCATTCGTTGAATTTTGAGTGAAATATTGTAACAAATCACAACCAAGGGAAATAACATCACTCACGTCGGTTGCTTGAGCTCACTATGCATTACAGAAGCCAAGTGACTAGCCCCCACCACCCCCACCAGTCAACCCTCGTACGCCCCTCCGCCTGCGACTGGACTGGCGCATCTTCAACGGCTCCTGTTTGTTCCGTCCGAGGCCTCGCCATCGTCCTCCGCCTTGCGGCCTTGGTTTGCTTGCCGTGCATGGTGCGCCGCCCTCTTGCGTTGTCAACGTCGTCAACAACCGTGAGGAACAAGGAGATGACTGTACGTGGAGAGGATGACAGTAGGGACCCACCAGCGTCATGGCAGTACGCAAGCAAGTGCCTCTATAGTACAAGCCCAAAAATATGGTTCCTCCTAATGGTTGGACATCTAGGGCTCACGCCATCATCAACGTAGTCAATAAACGAGAGAATTACACTATGAGCGGCTGACACCAGGGACCCAGCAAGTCGCACAGTTTTTTTTGAGGAACAAGCAGTTTTTTTGAGACAATGAGGAACAAGAAGTTGTTATTTATACTAGTTTTAGCAATGGATCAGGGTAACAATGGGGCTGTGCGGGGGCTGTGGCCCGTCTAGCCAGGGTTTTATTTATGTTTACCACATCATGAGCCCAGTTGTGTTTTTTTCTTGCTGAAAATGGCTAGCCCAGTTCTATTTTTTTAAAGAAATACCCAAACAAGGCCTGCATGCTTTATCGGCCCTGCTGGGCTGCAAATGTTTCAAGACGAGGAGAGTTTCATTCGGTTTGCCCAGAAATGGCCTGGTACATTTTTAAAATAGATCAAACTAGGAATTAGTTTAATTTTTTTTCACTACAAGATCTTAAATTCCATTGATTTGTATGCGTGGACAATTATTTTGATTTTATATTTATATAAATTATTTTTCAAAATAGATTGAATGTGAATCGATATTTCTAGATTAAAAACAGTTGACCGCACCGAAATATGCAAAATTTTGTATACTTTTTAACCGTGGCCACAATATGGGGTGTAATGCTAACAAAAAGAAGATGGGCTCCCAAAAAATCTTAAGAATTAGCAAATGGGTTGTACATTATTAGGAATAATGGCAGATGGGTTGTATGTTGTTTTCCACAGATTTGAGGCTGACTTGTGCGCCTACTACAGGTTGACGCGTATGCTTTCATAAACAAAAGGTTGATGCACACGCAATGCCCTGTCAACTTAGTCAACACACGAGAGCAGTGACTGTTGGATATCCATCCAATGGCTGTCGTGCTTCTTCAATCTTTGCTCTTCATGCTCCAGCCGCTCAAACAAGCGCCGGCGGGACTGTCTGCTCCCTCCTCCCGCGGCCGGCTATGCTGCCGCGCAGGCCTCACAGCCCCACCGTACTCCCATCGCTGGCCTAACCATCCCTCTACTCACCCACACATGCTGTTATTCTCCGGCGATGGCAGACGAACCACTAAACCCTCGTACTCCTCCGCGTGGGAAACAACTGCCGAGTATTCCCTGGCTCTGTGTCGTTCCCTTCCTAGGCCTCGCCGTCGTCCACCGCCCTGGTGCTCTCGGCGGGACTTGGTCAACGTGGTCAATGAACAACATCCATAGGAAGTGGACTGTACGTGGAGAGGCTGACAGTTGGGTCCACGGCCGCACGCAAGGAAATGCCTCCTTATTACGCGCAAAATAATGATTCCTCCACCTGACAGCTAGGACCCACGGGAAGTGCCTCTGTATTTCGCGAAAAAAACATTCCCCCCACTGACAGGTCGGACCCACCAGCTATATCTTCGCACGCAAGGAAGTGCCTCCTTATTACGCCCAAAAAATGAATACCCCCTGCTAGCTGGGACCCACCATATTGTTGGGCTGACTTGTGGGCCTACTAAGTTGACGGGGACGGAGGGCTTTGTCAACTTAGTCAATACTCCAGTGACCGTATGATGTCCATCCAACAGCCATACGGCTTCTTCAACCTCTGGTCTTCTTGCTCCAGCCGCCCAAAGCAGCGCCGGTCGTGCCGCCTGCTCCTGCCTCTCATGGACGGCTGTGCTACCACCTGCTCCTGCCTCCCGTGGCCCCGCTCCGCGTCGTCCCCTTCCTACGCCTCGCCGTCATCCAGCACCGTGGTGATCTCGTCGCAGCGTGGTCAATGTGGTTAACGACCGACTTCCATCGGAAGAGTATTGTACATGGAGAGGCTGACAGCTGGGTCCACGGCAGCCGCAAGGAAGTGCCTCCTTATTACGCGGAAAATAATTATTCCTCCACCTGACAGTGGGGACCCTTCGGACGGGCCTCCAGTATTTTGCGAAATAAATCGTTTCCCCTTGACTGCTGGGACCCACCGGACGGGCCACCGTATTTCGCGAAAAAACGTTCCCCCGCTGTCAGCTCGGACCCACCAGAAGTGCCTCCTTATTACGCACAAAAAAATGAATACTCCCCCGGCTAGCTGGGACCCACCTTGGTGGGAGGCTGTCTTGCGGTCCTACTAAGTTGACGGGGCCGAAGGGCTTTGTCAACTTAGTCAATATGAACGATTCTAGCTCCAGTGACCGTATGATGTCCATCGAACGGTCGTAGTGCTTCTTCAACCTCTGGTCTTCTTGCTCCAGCCGCCCAAAGCAGCGCCGGTCGTGCCGCCTGCTCCTGCCTCTCATGGACGGCTGTGCTACCGCCTGCTCCTGCCTCCCGTGGCCCCGCTCCGCGTCGTCCCCTTCCTACGCCTCGCCGTCGTCCAGCACCGTAGTGCTCTCGTCGCAGCGTGGTCAATGTGGTTAACGACCGACTTCCATCGTAAGAGTATTGTACATGGAGAGGCTGACAGCTGGGTCCACGGCAGCCGCAAGGAAGTGCCTCCTTATTACGCGGAAAATAATTATTCCTCCACCTGACAGCGGGGACCCTCCGGACGGGCCTCCAGTATTTTGCGAAATAAATCGTTTCCCCTTGACTGCTGGGACCCACCGGACGGGCCACCGTATTTCGCGAAAAAACGTTCCCCCGCTGTCAGCTCGGACCCACTGGAAGTGCCTCCTTATTACGCACAAAAAAATGAATACTCCCCCGGCTAGCTGGGACCCACCTTGGTGGGAGGCTGTCTTGCGGTCCTACTAAGTTGACGGGGCCGAAGGGCTTTGTCAACTTAGTCAATATGAACGATTCTAGCTCCAGTGACCGTATGATGTCCATCGAACGGTCGTAGTGCTTCTTCAACCTCTGGTCTTCTTGCTCCAGCCGCCCAAAGCAGCGCCGGTCGTGCCGCATGCTCCCGCCTCCCGTGGCTGGCTGTGCTGCCGTGGACGCCTCACCGCCCCCTACTATTTCCACCGCTGGCCAGGCCCTGCGGCGACGGCAGCCTCATACCGCAGCCGAACCAATGAACCCTCATACTCCTCTCCGCGCGGGCTTCCACTGCCGCGTCTTCCCCGGCTCCGCGTCGTCCCCTTCCTAGGCCTCGTCGTCGTCAACCACCGTGGTGCTCTCCGCGCGGCGTGGTCAACATGGTCAAGGAACGACTTCCATCAGAAGAGTACTGTACATGGAGAGGCCGACAGCTGGGTCCACGGCCATAGCCGAGTTTTTTTGTGATTTGCCAATTAAGTCGCTTTGTCAGGCCTATTGGGCAGCAAATATTTCAAGACGAGGAGAGCTTTTCATTCGGCTGGCCGAGAAAATGGCCCATCAGTAATGAGAAATGGGTTGTACATTTTTAAAACACATCAAACCGACAATTAGTTTCAAATATATTTTTTTCATTTCAAGATTTTAAATTACATTAATTTTATGCGTGGAGAATTTGTTGGATTTTATATTGATATACAGTTATTTTGAAAATCAGTTTGAATGTGAATCGAAATTTCGGGATTAAAAACAGTTCGGACCGCACCGAAATATGCAAAATTTCGTATAATTTTTTAACCGTGGCCACAATATGGGCTGTAATGCTAACAAAAAGAATATGGGCTCCAAAAACATCTGAAGAATTAGCAAATGGGCTGTAAATTATTACAAATAATGGCAGAAGGGCTATATGATGTTTTCCACAGATTGGAGGCTTTCCTAAAAAAATAGGTTGACGCACAAGCAGTGACGGTTGGATGTCCATCCAACGGCCATCGTGCTTCTTCAATTTCTGCTCTTCCAGCTCCAGCCGCTCAAACAAGCGCTGGTGGGACTGCCTGCTCCCTCCTCCCCGTGGTCGGCTGTGCTACCGCGCTGGCCTCACCGCCCCACCGTACTCCCATCGCTGGCCTAGCCATCCCTCTACTCACCCACACCTGCTGTTATTCTCCAGCGACGGCAGACGAACCAATAAACCCTCGTTCAGTCGTACCCCCCTCCGCGTGGGAAACAACTGCTGAGTCTTCCCTGCCTCCGTGAACTTCCCTTCCTAGGCCTCGCCGTCGTGCACTGCCCTGGTGCTCTCGGCGCGGCCTGGTCAACGTAGTCAACGATCGACATGCATCTGAAATGGACTATACGTGGAGAGGCCGACAGCTGGGTCCACGGCCACACGCAAGGCAATGCCTCCTTATTACGCCCAAAATAATGATTCGTCCACCTTACATCAGGGACCCACCAAAATGGCCTCGGTATTTCGTGAAAAAATGTTAACACCGCTTACAGCTCGGACCCACCAGCTATATCTTCGCACGCAAGGAAGTGCCTCCTTATTACGCAAAAAAAATGAATACTCCCCCTGTTAGCTGGGACCCTGTATAGTGGCAGGCTGACTTGTGGGCCTACTAAGTTGACAGGGACGGAGGGCTTTGTCAACTTAATCAATATGCACGATTCTAGCTCCAGTGACCGTACGATGTCCATCCAACGGCCGTAGTGCTTCTTCAACCTCTGGTCTTCTTGCTCCAGCCGCCCAAACCAGCACCGGTCGTGCCTCGTGCTCCTTCCTCCCATGGCCGGCTACGATACGGCGGAGGCCTCACCGCCCCCTACTACTCCCACTGCTGGCCAGGCCATCCCTCTACTCACCCACACCTCCTGTTATTCTGCGGCGACGGCAGCCTCACACCGCAGCGAACCAGTGAACCCTCGTACTCCTCTACGCGTGGGCATACACTGTTGCGTCTTCCCCGGCTCCGCGTCGTCCCCTTCCTAGGCCTCACCATCATCCACCGCCCTGGTGCTCTTGGCGCGGCGTGGTCAACATGGTCAAGGAACGGCTTCCATCGGACGTGGACTGTACGTGGAGAGGCTGACAGCTGGGTCCACGGCCGCAGCAAGGAAGTGCCTTCTTATTACGCGCAAAATAATTATTCCTCCACCTGACAACGGGGACCCACCGGATGGGCCACCATATTTCGCGAAAAAAACATTTCCCCCCTGACTGCTGGGACTCACCAGCTACACCTTCGCACGCAAGGAAGTGTTTCCAGGAAAAAAAATTCGCCCCCCTGACTGCTGGGACCCACCAGCTACATCTTCGCACACAAGGAAGTGCCTGACAGTCGGGACCCACCTGGATGAAGCGAACGTAGCGTTGTCACTCTTGTCGCGAACGTGTACGTACATACTGGTCGATGTAGAGGCGCGCACGTGTCGTAGATGTAGAGGTGCGCACGTGTCGTAGTAGAGGCGCGCACGTAGCATGTACATGTACGTACAGCGGCGAGGGTGCAAGAAAGAAAATAAGGCCACGTACGTACATACGGCGGGGTCTCGAATGCCTACTCGCGCATACGTACATGGCTAGGTCGGAACGGAGAAACAACGTCGTCGTCGTGTTCATGGGGAGCCAACCGGCTGGGTCGGAACGGAACGCGTGGTTATGTTCATCGGCAGGGCTTGGACAGAACAGGCGATGGAAACGAGGCCTGGCGTACCACACAACGGAGGAAACGACCTTGTGTTCGACCGAACACATTCAAAACGGGGTCCTGTTGATCGGGAGGGACCTGGCGTACCGCAAAACGGAGGAAACGGACCTCCTACGGTCGAAGCGGGGGTCCTATTGATCGAGAGGGGTGTGGCGTACCGCAAAACGGATGAAACGGACCTCCTAGGGTCGAAACGGGGGTCATGTTCATCGGGAGGGGTGTGGCGTACCGCAAAACGGACTTGTG
>NC_041387.1:111479139-111526479 GCF_002162155.2 Triticum dicoccoides | reverse complement strand
CATCGATCGGTTTCAGTTAACAGCAGTAGCGAAGGAATCGCTCCATCGGGTTTAGTTAACAGCCATCGATCGATCGCTCGAGTTCAGTAACGCGTAGCCTGCAGTGCAATCACCCGGGTTCAGTTAGAGCCCAACGCCTCGCTCGGGTTTAGTTAGAGCCAACGCCTCGCACACACGCGTGTAAATACGAGAGAAACGCGCATCGCTCTGCCCCCGACCTCCCACCGTAACCGGCAACTCCCCGAAATTTTCCTCCCCCTCGCTTCTACCACGGTTTTTTCCATCATGGACGGCCCAAAGAATGTCATGCAGCTGCGTCTCCGGCCCGCCCAGGACGAAAATGCCCATTTTCTGTCATGATTTTTTGTCATAGAAGTAGGAGGCCACCACATCTATGATGATACCGGGTTTTGTCACAATTATCGTCATAGAAGTGTCATATGTATGACAGAAAAAAAATTCGTTCGGCCCAAAATGTCACGGATGTGTCTTTAGTGATATAAACCGGAGGGTTTAGTCCGTAGGACAACAACAATCATAATCATAGGCTAGCTCCTAGGGTTTAGCCTCTACGATCTCATGGTATATCAACTCTTGTAATACTTATATCATCAAGATCAATCAAGCAGGAAGTAGGGTATTACCTCCATCGGGAGGGCCCGAACCTGGGTAAACATTGTGTCCCCGCCTCCTGTTACCATTAGCCTTAGACGCACAGTTCGGGACCCCCTACCCGAGATCCGCCGGTTTTGACACTGACATCGGTGCTTTCATTGAGAATTCCACTGTTTCGTCACCATAAGGCTTGATGGCTCCTTCAATCATTTACAAGAATGCAGTCTAGGATGAAGTTTTTCTCCCCGGATAGGTTTTCGTATTCGGCGGCTTCATACTGCGGGCCAACTCGCTTGACCATATGGAGCAGATCGACAACTATGCCCCTGGCCATCAGGTCAGGTTTGGAAGCTTGAATTACACCGCCGACATCCACGGAGACTTGATCTTCTACGGATTTGAGCCCATGACAGCCGCGCCCTACCGCCACGATGAACATGACCTAAATCTGTCATTGGACTGTGTGCAAGAGATAGAGCCTATAATCACTCTGGCCCTAGATCTAGAACAGAGCACGCCATCCAAGGACGGGAAGCTCAACCATGCCTTGGAGGCCGCAGACTCAGCGGAGCTAGAGCCGAACACAGATCTGACTTCCAACGAGGCCTGTGTCATCGGAACCTCGGACTCGTCTCCGGCCATAGGCTCCGAACAGCGTCTATCCGCACCCATCGACCGGGTGCCGATCTTAGAGTTCAGCTCCGCGGACATCTTCCAACACTCACCCCTAGGCGATGTGTTAAACTCATTAAAATCTCTCTCCTTGTCAGGAGATTTTGGGCCGAACTATGTCCGGCTTGAATGGGAAGCGGACGACGAAGAACTTTGTTTCCCACCCACCACCCACTTGATAGCCACTATCAATGATTTGACTGACATGCTTGATTTTGACTCCGAAGACATCGACGGTACAGACGACGATGCCGGAGAAGAATAGGAACCACCGCCCACAGGGCGCTGGACAGCCACCTCCTCATACGACATATACATGGTGGATACTCCCAAAGAAGACAATGGTGATGACATAAAGGATCCAGTTGAGGATAAACCTACGGAGAAGCAACCAAAGCGCCGACGTCAGCAGTGCCGCTCTAAATCACGCCATGGTAAAAATAGCGATGCCTGCACAAGAGAAAATAGTACTCCGGACGATGCCGAAGACAACGAAGACCCCACCAAGACAAGTTTCGAACAGGCTGAATGGGAAGACGGGTGAACCAGCCTCGATAAACAGGCCATGAACGATGACTCGTAGGACAGTAATTACATGCCTCTCTCTGTCAGTCAAATCACGCCATGATAAAGAATTTATCGTCCTAGAGGATCCCGTCGAGCAGGAGCGTTTTAAGCGTCGGCTTATAGCCATGGCAAAGAGCCTGAAGAAGAAGTAGCAGCAGCTTCAAGCTGATGAAGATCTGCTCAGCCATAGATGGACCGAGGTCCTGGTAGCCGAGGTATACGGACTCGAACGCCCAGCCAAGAATTACCCGAAGCGTAAATTCTACGTCAATTTGATGATGAGGCACTGGAGCTAGCACTACTAGCGCATAATGTGGCTAACCGACCACCGTGTGGCCGAGATAAAGCAGCAATTCAGCCAGAACACCAGCCGGCACCATGTCATTGAACAAATAGAAACACAACAGCTCGGGGATACACACATGACCTGCGGTACGACTTGGAGAATAGAGCAGGCCAGACCAGATCGATCTACAGATCACGGGGGGCGCCCCAATGCACAACGACGGGCAGCACGCCAGATATAACAAATACACACATGTCTAGGCCGAATACCGCATACCGGCTCCATCTGATCTGCGTCGCGACGTAGCCCGACACATAGGCGCAACACACCCCCTATGCTTCACTGCTGAAGTAATGGAACAAGAATTCTTAGAAGGGTTCAAACCCGTAAACATTGAATCATATGATGGAACAACAGATCCCATGGTATGGATTGAGGACTTCCTTCTCCATATACATATGGCCCGCGGTGATGATCTCCATGCCATCAAGTATCTCCCGCTAAAACTCAAGGGACCACCTCGGCACTGGTTGAACAGTCTACATGAAAACTCCATTGGCAGTTGGGAGAACCTGGAAGATGCATTCCTTGATAACTTCCAAGGCACTTATGTCCGACCTCTGGATGCCGATGACTTAAGTCATATAATCCAACAGCCCGGAGAGTCAGCCAGGAAATTCTGGACTCGGTTCTTAACTAAAAAGAACCAGATCGTTGACTGTCCGGATGCCGAAGCCCTAGCCGCCTTTAAGCATAACATCCATGACGAGTGGCTTGCCTGACAAGTCGGCCAACAGAAGCTGAAGTCTATCGCAGCCCTTACGATGCTCATGACCCACTTTTGCACGGGCGAGGATAGCTGGCTAGCTCATAGCAACAACATCTCAACCAAACCTGGCACTTTTGAAGCCAGAGATAGCAACGGCAAGCCCCGACGCAGTAGACACAAGTGTCAAAATAATGGTGATAACTCTGAAGACACGGCCGTCAATGCCGGATTCAGTGGCTCCAAGTCTGTTCAGCGGAAAAAGGCATTTAATAGAAACAATCCGGGCCCGTCCAGTCTGGACTACATACTCGATCATCCATGCCAAATCCATGGCACCGCTGATAAACTAGCCAATCATACCAACAGAGAATGTTGGGTCTGTAAACAGGCCGGAAAGTTAAACGCCGAAAACAAACAAAAGGGATTGCAAAGCAACGACAACGAGGAACCCCGGCCACCGAATACAGGGGGGCAGAAGAAGTTTCCTCCTCAAGTTAAAATGGTGAATATGATATATGCTACCCATATCCCAAAAAGGGAGCGGAAGTGCGCACTAAAGGATGTCTACGCGATGGAGCCAGTCGCCCCAAAATACAACTCGTGGTCCTCCTGTCCGATCACTTTCGATCAAAGGGATCATCTGACCAGTATTCGTCACGGCGGTTCAGCCGCACTGGTGCTCGACCCTATCATTGATGGGTTCCACCTCACACGTGTCCTCATGGACGGTGGTAGCAGCCTGAACCTGCTCTATCAGGATACAGTGCACAAAATGGGTATTGATCCCTCAAGGATCAAGCCCACCAAAACCACCTTTAAAGGTGTCATACCAGGTGTAGAGGCCAGTTGTACAGGCTCAATCACACTGGAAGTGGTCTTCCGATCCCCGGATAATTTCCTAAGCGAAGAATTAATCTTCAACATCGTCCCCTTCCGCAGTGGTTATCATGCACTGCTCGGACGAGCCGCATTTGCTCGTTTCAATGCGGTGCCGCACTATGCTTACCTTAAGCTCAAGATGCCTTGACCTCACAGTGTTATAATAGTCAATCGAAATACGGAGCGCTCCCTCCGTACTGAAGAGCACACCGCAGCACTTGCAGCAGAAGTACAGAGTAGCCTTCTTAGGCAAAACCTCAATTCGGCAATGAAGCCCCCGGACACCATCAAGCGAGTATGAGCTAATCTGCAGCAGGACCGTCCGGCTGGTCCAGAGCTCAGCTAGCAACCCGGCCTTTGTCCCAGCCCCAATCAAGTGATGAAATTTGTGCCATGCATACACAACTACGCAGTTAAAATACCATGGGCCCAGGCGGAGGCACGGCTAGACTGCGGTCCACAATGTGGCTTAACCGCTCCCGGATCTGCATACCTTCACTTTTTCTCTTTCTTTCAGGATTTTTCTCCTCTCTAGGCTTCTTCAAATAAACCTGATCATCATACCCATCATGGGACGGATACACCAAGAAATCTATGGACTTGGACATACAAGGGAATACCCAGGTGGTCTCTGCTAACGATCATCATACATGTTTTAAATACCCGCACGCAGCTCGCTCTTGGTCGTGCCATGTTAAATAGCCTTATTCGCTTATTGCACTACTTGTACACATACGCCTTGACGTATTAATCCAAAAATAATTTGCACCGTCGGCTTATTACTTAATTTTTTCCTTGTTTATTTATTTATTATCAATTACACCCGTACATTCTGGTACGCCTCAATTCGCCAGGGGCTTCATTGTACCCCATAACAGGACAAGAAAGTCCGAACACTTTTACAGTATAGTTCGGCACGCCGAACTTATAACATTATATGCATTGGCTCCGAATCATGTCTTTGGTCAATAGTTGGGTTGCCCGACTCCTGTGCTTGCTACCTTACGTTCTGCTATATCGGCTAGGGTAGTAAAGGGAGAACTATTGCAATTGTGTCCCGGTTCTTTCGGACGAGCACCTCAGTATAGAAAGCCAAAAACTGACTGTCATGACGCGGCGAGAGCTGGTCAGCTGTTCGAGAGGTCACAAAATCTTTAACGATTTCTTCCGCATTATGCGATAACTAATGCATCATGCGAAGGACCGGTTTTTATCCGATCAGGTGTTTTACAATACCCCAAGTTCGGTCTTCCGAACACTAGGGGCTGTGCCTACCTTTCTTTTGTCAAACTCCTATGGCTAAGTGAGGGTGATAAAGCCTTATAGTCCGATTGCCTGGTTCCTCGTGCTAAACACCTCCTTTAAGGACCAAAAATCTAGAGTAAAGAGTTCTTAGATTTATCCCGAACACCCCCGTACTTCCTACGTGGGGGCAGAAGCTGACGACTGGCCAACTCTCATAATTAATTTAAAAACGGCCACACAGGAGGTAATAATCCAAATAACAAGCATTATTTTACATAACGACCTTGTTTCATATTACAACACATGATAACATGCATACATTCATGGCAATATAATATCCTTGGCACATTGCTCCGCCACAAGGCGGGATCCCTCCAGGACACTATCATAATACAGCTCGGGCATGCAGTGTTCTTTCCCTTCGGGCGGTCCTTCGGTCATCAGCTTCATAGGATCCATCTTCGCCCAATGCACCTTGACACGGGCAAAGGCCATTCATGCACCTTTGATGCAGACCGATCGCTTGATGGCGTCAAGCCGAGGGCAGACACTAACCAGCCGCTTCACGAGTCCAAATTAGCTGCTCGGAATCGCTTCGGTAGGCCATAGCCAGATAATCAAATCCTTGAAGGCTAGTTCGGCCGCCCTATGCAGCTCGACCAGCTACTTCAGCTGATCGGTAAAGGGTACTGGGTATTCTGGTGCAAGATATTGTGACCAGAACAACCTCTTGGTAGAGCTCCCCTCTTTGGCTCGATAGAATTTTGCAGTGTCAGACACGCTGCACGGCAGATCCGCAAACACCCCTGGAGAACTCCTAATCCGGGTTAGTAAACGAAATCTTTCCTTCGCATATTTGCTTTGCATAATAACAGCCTTACCTGCTGCGATCTTTCGGGCCTCCTGGATTTCTTGGAAGGCGCTTTGGGCTTCGGCCCGGGCATCGTGTGCGGATTGATGAGCCTTGGTGAGATTGGAATCTTGATCCGTTACACTCTGCTCCAAGGTCTCACACTTCTTTATGGCTTCTTGGAGCTCTTGTTGAACTTCAATGACCTAGGCCTCGTGGTTTCCACGAGTGTCCTGCTCCTTGGCCGCCTTCTTCTCGGCCTTGGCTATCGCCTTCTTAAGAGCATCGACTTCAGTCGCTGCTCCTATTACATATCATGACATTTTTTAGTCAAAATAACTATTCACTTGTATTTAAATACAAACAAAGTTAACCCATACCTTGGTTATCTTTCAATTGCTTTTTTACTTGGCCGAGCTCCTTTTCGGCCCGCTCCAGACTCTGCTTCAGTCTGGAGACCTCCGCACTATGAGAGGTTGCAGTCAATAATGACGCCTGGTTATTCACATAGGTATTTCCTAATTAGTCTCATGCGAAATATATTTGATCCTCTGTCTGGCTTTCTTTTCGAACACCGAACAGTGTATCAGGGGCTACTATCTATATTATGACATTCTTTTAACTTCATTACATACCTCAAAGCCTGCTAGAAGGCTAGTGCAGGCTTCGGTCAGCCCGCTTTTGGCGGACTGGACCTTCTCAATTATCACACCCATAAGGGAACAATGCTCTTCAACGACAGAAGCGCTTTGCAGCGCCGCCAATAAAGTATCCGACACCTCAGGGTGGACTGAGGTCACCGGTGGAATAGGCGCACCACATTCTGTTAAAGAAGGTTGTTGGCCTGAATTTGGAGCTGTATTGGTCTCCGGAGTTATCTCTGGCTGGGGGCCGAATTCAGGATGGCCCCCGCCTTCAGCATCCATGGGGGTCTGCTCTCCCATGTATCCGGTTGCCGAGGTTTGACCCTCCGGCGCCGCCTCGATGGTCTCCTGAGCTTCGCCCTGGCCTGGGCCCCTTTGGGACGACACCTCAGTGTTGTTCACGCCTTCGGGGAAGGAGGCCGTCGGGAGGGTCTCGCTCTCCATCGCATCCGGGTCCAACAAATCTTCTGACGAAGACCGCTCGATGTCGGACCCGGCCGGCCTGCAGAATATGTGACTCAATACATTAATGCTATGCAAAAGTGAGAATGGATATATGGATGTGTTCCGGTTTCTTTATACTCACGGTTTGGCTAGGGGCTTGACCCTGGGTTCCCATTCCGGGATGTTGTCGATGGCTGCGTGGATTCGTCTGGAAGGGAGGCTTTCCCCTTGTTAGAGGTTTAGGACTCCAAGTGTGTGGAGGCCGTCCTCTTCTTTCTCCCCCTCACAGGGGGGGACTGGCTTTCCTCTTCTTCCTCCTCCTCTTCCTCATCTTTTTTGTCAGAGGAGTGGGCCTCGGTATCTTCGGACATCATGTCTGAAGTACCCTTGCGACGAAGCCCGCCCCTGGTCTCCTTGGCCTCCTACTTGCCCTTCTTCTTCGGTGCCTTATATGGCGCCGGGACCAGCATCTTTATCAAAAGTGGGCTGGCTTGTTCTTCAGGCAGCGGAGCTGGATAGTAGATCCGCTCGGTCTTGTTTGTCCAGCCTTGGGAGAATCGTTAGTGAAATATTAGGTGTTTTCCCAAAGGTATACAAATAAAGGATACACCTTGAAAACATATAAAGCTTACCAAACTTGCGGGGCGGGACAATTTGTGCCCGCGATCCTCGGCGGTGTCCGGCCATGACTTACAGGACTTGAATAGCACCTTCCAGATGTCTTCGTGCGTCATGTCGAAGAACTCCAACAAGGTTTGGTTCTTGGCCGGATCAAACTCCCATAGATTGCAAGTCCAGCGTTGACACAGAAGGATCCGGCGAACTAGCATCACCTGGACCACATCGACAAGTTTGATATTCTTGCCACCCATGCTCTTGATACGCGCTTGGAGCGACGTCAGCTCGTCTGACGAAGACCAGTCTAGGCCCTTTTCGGGCCAGGACATGAGCCGCAGTGGGCCTCTGGATCGGAACTCGGGGGCGGTAGCCCATTTGGTGCCGCGTGGCTCGGTAACATAGAACCACTATTGTTGCAAACCTTTGACGGACTCATTGAATTTACCTGATGGCCATTTGACGTCGGGCATCTTGCTCACCATGGCTCCTCCGCACTCGGCATGTCCGCCGCCTACCACCTTTGGCTTCACATTGAAAAATCTTTAGCCATATTCCGAAGTGTGGCGGGATGCGGAGGAAGGCCTCGCACACGACGATGAATGTTGAGATGTTGAGGAAGGAGTTGGGGGATAGGTCATGAAAATCTATCACATAGTAGTACATAAGGCCACGAACAAATGGGTGGAGGGGAAACCCCAGCCCGCGGACAAAGTGAGGGAGGAATACAACCCTCTCGTGGGGTTTCAGAGTAGGGATGATCTGTACCACCGCCGTGAGACGGTGTGCGATCTTCTTAGCCAGGTATCCGGCCTCCCAGAGTTTCTTGATATCCTTCTCCTTAACAGAGGAGGCCATCCACTTGCCTTGTGCTCCGGATCCAGACATGGTTGGAGTGCTTTTTGGGCAGAAGAGATGGGTGCTTGGGAGCTAGAGCTCAAGAATGGATGAGCAGAGGAAGAAGAGTGTGTGGGTGAAAGAGGGGAATCCTTATCCCTTTATAAAGGCAGTAAAAATCATGTGCCTCCCCACTCGCCCTAAAAGCTCGCTTATTTCCCAAGCGCCGTGCTAATGGCACGGTTGGGTTACCCATGCCGGCATTGATGAGAATCCCGTGATAAGGGGACACGATCTCTACTTTGATAATACGTGCCAATGAAACCGCGCCTCGAAATATGGAGGGGCAGGATAAAAACGGTTCGAATAAAGACTGGGCCATGGCGTGATGTCACGCTATGAGTTGTCAGCAGATTGGACTCGTGGGATATTATACTCTCTACAGTGGTATGCGGAATTTGTTTTGCAGAGCCAGACACGATTCTTATGCTCAAGATCTACTTTGGAGTATTCAGAGAAGGAACCCACCTTGCAATGCCGAAGACAATCTGCAGGCCGGACTCATCGTCATTGAAGCCTGGTTCAGGGGCTACTGAGGGAGTCCCGGATTAAGGGGTCCTCAGACAGCCGGACTATATGCATATGCCGGACTGTTGGACTATGAAGATACGATAGAAGACTTCGTCCTGTGTCCGGATTGGACTCTCCTTTGCGTGGAAGGCAAGCTTGGCGGTTAGTATATGAAGATTCCTTTCTCTATAACTGACTCTGTGTAACCCTAGCCCCCTCCGGTGTCTATATAAACCGGAGGGTTTAGTCCGTAGGACAACAACAATCATAATCATAGGCTAGCTCCAAGGGTTTAGCCTCTACGATCTCGTGGTAGATCAACTCTTGTAATACTTATATCATCAAGATCAATCAAGCAGGAAGTAGGGTATTACCTCCATCGAGAGGGCCCAAACCTGGGTAGACATTGTGTGCCCCGCCTCCTGTTACCATTAGCCTTACACACACAGTTCGGGACCCCCTACCCGAGATCTGCCGGTTTTGACACCGATAGGTATATTATGGGGCCCCCCAACCATTCGCTTAGGCTAAAACTCTTCCAGCAAGGCCCAACTTTGGTTTTAAAATTTGGCAACATAATAATACTAAAATTAATTAATTAAATTTGCATAGTGGCTAATCACCTCGAGGATTCTTTATTCAACATAACACAGGTTGGCTAGTGTCGATGGTGTTGGTCCAAACCAGGCAACCTGCGGGGCCACCACGGGGAAACTCAAGGGCTAGTTTTACTCGTAGAGTGACCCATCCGACCGTGGACTGAGATGGGATATGTGTGGCTCCTATCAGGGTGTCAACACTTCGGGAGGTCTTGCTGGTTTAGTTTTACCTTTGACGAGAGGCTTGTCCACTGGGATTCCTTATCATAAGCATCATGTTATCATGGTGTGAGGATGTTCCATCGGATGCGCGTGGTAATTTATAATGGACCACTTGGAGCACCCTTGTAGGGTTAAATCTTTTCGAAAGCCGTGCCCTCGGTTATGTGGCCACTTGTAAATTTATAATATTTGGTTGAAGAGAACTTGACAGTAAACTTTCAATAAAATGCACCAACTGCGTGTGTAACCGTGACTATCTCTTTTCGAGGGATTTTAGGAAGAGAAAACAATGGGGTTATGTTTGACTCGTAAGTAGTTCAGATCCTTATTGATAATTAATAGTTTGCGACTGTTATGTGTAGTTTACTCTTCTTATTCTTCTACTCGTAAGTTAGCCACCATAGAATGCTTAGTGCTTGCCGCAACCTCACCACTTAACCATTCCATCCCCAATAAGCTTGGCTAGTCTTGATACCCATGGTAATGGGATTGCTGAGTTCTTGTGTGATACGTCCATTTTGCATCATGTTTACCTACTGTTATTTATGTTGTTTTATTGCATAACAATGCTTTTTGGAGTAATTCTAATGCATTTTCTCTCATAATATGCAAGTTACACACAAAGGGGAGAATTCTGGCAACTGGAAATCTAGACCTGAAAAAGCTACATCAGGCTACCTATTCTGCACAACTCCAAATGAGCTGAAACTTCACGAGGATTTTTTATGGAATAAATAAGAAATACTGGAGCAAATAACTACCAGAGGGGGTGATATGTCTCCAACGTATCAATAATTTTTTATTGTTCCATGCCATTATACTACCCATTTTGGATGTTTATGGGCTTTACTATACACTTTTATATCATTTTTGGGACTAACCAACTAACCGGAGGCCCAACCCGAATTGCTGTTTTTTTGCCTATTTCAGTGTTTCGAAGAAAAGGAATATTAAACGGGGACCAAACGGAATGAAACCTTCGGGAGCGATCTTTTTGGAACAAATACAATCCAAGAGACTTGGAGTGGACATCAAGAAGCAGCCGAGGCGGCCACGAGGGTGCCAGGCGCGTCCTAGGGGGGTGGGCATGCCCCCCACCCTCGTGGGCCCCTCGTGGCTCCCGTGACCGACTTCTTTCGCCTATATATATCACCATACCCCGAAAACATCCAGAAGCACCACGAAACCCTATTTCCACCACCGCAACCTTTTGTACTCATGAGATCCCATCTTGGAGCCTTCGCCGGCGCTCCGCCGAAGGGGGAATCGATCACGGAGGGCTTCTACATCAACACCATAGCATCTCCGATGAGTTGTGAGTAGTTTACCACAGACCTTCGGGTCCATAGTTATTAGCTAGATGGCTTCTTCTCTCTCTTTGAAACTCAATACAAAGTTCACCTTGATCTTCTTGGAGATCTATTCGATGTAACTCTTTTTCTGGTGTGTTTGTCAAGATCCGATGAATTGTGGGCTTATGATCAAGTTTATCTATGAGAAATATTTGAATCTCCTCTGAATTCTTTTATGCATGATTGGTTATCTTTGCAAGTCTCTTCGAATTATCAGTTTGGTTTGGCCTACTAGATTGATCTTTCTTGCAATGGGAGAAGTGCTTAGCATTGGGTTCAATCTTGCGGTGTCCTTTCCCAGTGACAGTTGGGGCAGCAAGGCACGCATTGTATTGTTGCCATCGAGGATAAAAAGATGGGTTTTATATCATATTGCTTGAGTTTATCCCTCTACATCATGTGATCTTGCTTAATGCGTTACTCTGTTCTTATGAACTTAATACTCTAGATGCATGCTGGATAGTGATCGATGTGTGGAGTAATCGTAGTAGATGTAGAATCGTTTTGATCTACTTGTCGCGGACGTGATGCCTCTCTGCCTGCTTCTCTGCTGCCGTTCCTGCGACCTGCTGCTGGTCACTGACTGCTGATGTCGCTCCTCTACTACTTCACCGCTGCTCGCCGGCCAGCGTCCTCCACCGCCCCCAACCGCTCCGCCTTCCCCACTCCACCCCCTGGCGCTGGCGCCATTGTTCCGCCGGCGCCCCGCTGCGCCCCGCCCCACGGCTGCACTGGGCGAACGCCCTGTCAGCCGGGCTGCGCCCAGCGCCCGCACCCAGCGCCCACCCCGTTAACCGCCGCCCGAACCCACTGTGGCCCCTGTGCCTATGGCACGTGGGCCCGCCCCTGGAACGTTTAAAAAAAGAGAATACAATAATAATAATAAATAAAAATATCAATATTAATTAATTAATTAACTTAATATATCTTGATTAGATTAACCTAATCACTAATTAAACTAATTAACCTGTTTAGTTAATCTCAGTTAATGACACGCGGACCCACACGTCAGTTTGACCTAGTCAACTCCTCTGTTGACTGCTGATGTCATGCTGACATCATGCTAATGCAATAACGCTATTTTCAAATTAATTCAATAATAATAATTTAGAAATTGATTAAAATTTTGGAAATTAATATAAAATAATCTGTAGCTCGGATGAAAATACTTTGTACATGAAAGTTGCTTAGAATGACGAGACAAATCCGAATACATAGCCCGTTCGTCCGCCACACATCCCTAGCATAGCGAACACGCAACTTTCCTCCTCCGGTCCGTCTGTCCAAAAACGCGAAACATCGGGGATAATTTCCTGGTTGTTTCCCCCTCACCGGTATCACCTAATACTGCGTTAGGGCCCTCCTAGCGCCGCTCATTGTCATGTCATGCATCATCATGCATATGTTTGCATTATATTTATTGTTTCTTCCCCCTCTTCTCTCGCTAGACATCGAGACCGCCGCTGCTGCTACCCAGTACGACTACGGTGTTGAGACCCCTCCTTCTCAGCTGAGCTTCCAGGCAAGCCACCCCTTGATCACCAGATATCGCCTATACTTCCCTCTACTGCTTGCATTAGAGTATTATAGCATGTTACTGTTTCGGTTAATCCTTTTCTGTTGCATAGCCTGTCATTGTTGCTACAGTTGTTGATACCTCACCTGCAATCCTAAATGCTTAGTATAGGATGCTAGTTCATCATATGTGGCCCTACATTCTTGTTCGTCTACCATGCTATACTATCGGGTCGTGATCACTCGAGAGGTGATCATGGGTATATACTATACATACATACTATTCAGATGGTGACTAAAGTCGGGTCGGCTCGTAGAGTGCCCGCAAGTGGTTTGGAGATGCGGGCTGAAGGGGCAGGTGGTTCCATCCAGGTAGTGATGGGCCTGGGTTCCCGACAGTCCCCTGATGGTTACTTTGTGGCGGAGCGACAGGGCAGGTTGAGACCACCTAGGAGAGAGGTGGGTCTGGCCCCTGCACTACAAAAAAAGACACATCTGTGACATTTTGGGCCGAACGAATTTTTTTCCTGTCATACTTATGACACTTCTATGACGATAATTGTGACAAAACCCGGTATCATCATAGATGTGGTGGGCTACTACTTCTATGACAAAAAATCATGACAGAAAATGGGCTTTTCATCCTGGGCTGGCCGGAGACGCAGCTGCATGACATTCTTTGGGCCGTCCATGATGGAAAAAACCGTGGTAGAAGCGAGGGCGAGGAAAATTTCAGGGAGTTCCCAGTTACGGTGGGTGGTCGGGGGCCGAGCGATGCGCATTTCTCTCGTACTCGTTCACGCGTGTGTGCGAGGCATTGGCTCTAACTGAACCCGAGCGATGCGTTGGGCTCTAACTGAACCCGAGCGATTGCACTGCAGGCTATGCATTACTGAACCCGAGCAATCGATCGATGGCTGTTAACTGAACCTGGTGGAGCGACTCATTCGCTACTGCTGCTAACTGAAGCCGATCGATGCTGCCTCTGGATGAACAATGAGTGTTGCGGGGGGGTTGGATGAACAGTGAGCGGTGGGGGTGGATGAACAGGACCCCGTGGCGTTGCCTCTGGATGAACAGGACCCCGATTGATTGAGCCGGTTGGGGCTGGATGAACAGGACCCCGTGGATGGCTGGATGAACAGGACGACCCCGTGGAGGGCTGGATGAACATTAGACGGTGGAGGGGTGGATGAACAGTAGCCTGTGGAGGGGTGGTTGAACAGTAGCCGATGGAGTAGCGCGCGGTGGAGGCTGGATGAACAAGAGCCCGTGGAGGCTGGAGGAGGTCGACGGTAGCCCGTGGAGGCTTGGAGGAGGTCGAGAGTGGAGATGAACAGTATCCCGTGGAGTCCCCTTTTACGGTACGCCACACCCCTCGCGATGAACATGACCACCGTTTCGACCGTATCCCTCCAACACAAGTCCGTTTCATCCATTTTGCGGTACGCCACACCCCTCCCGATGAACAGGACCCCCGTTTCGATTGTAGCGCTCCAACACAAGTTTGTTTCGTCCGTTTTGTGGTACGCCACACCCCTCCCGATCAACAGGACCCCCGTTTCAACCGTAGGAGGTCTGTTTCCTCCGTTTGGCGGTACGCCAGACCCCTCCCGATAAACAGGATCTTGTTTCGAACGTGGTCGATCGAACACAAGGCTGTTTCCTCCGTTCTGCGGTACGCCAGGCCTCGTTTCCATCGCCTGTTCCGTCCAAGCCCTCCCGATGAACACGATAATGCATTCCGTTCCGACCCAGCCGGTTGGCTCCCCATGAACACGATGACGATGTTGTTTATCCATTCCGACCCAGCCATGTACACGAGCCCTGGCCATACGTATGCGCGAGTAGGCGTTTGAGACCGCGCCCGTATGTACACATACGTGGCCATATTTGCTTTCTTGCACACTGACCACTATACCTACGTGTACATGCTACGTGCGCGCCTCTACTAGGACACGTGCGCGCCTCTACACGTGCGCGCCTCTACATCCACCAGTATGTACGTACACGTTCGCGACCAGAATGACAATGCTACGTACGCTTTGACCAGGTGGGTCCCGATTGCCAGGCACTTCCTTGCGTGCAAAGGTGTAGCTGGTGGGTCCCAACAGTCAGGGGGGATACATTTTTTTTGCGAAATATGGTGGCCTGTCCGGTGGGTCCCTGCTATCAAGAGGAGGAATCATTATTTTCCGCGTAATAAGGAGGCACTTCCTTGCTATGGCCATGGACCCAGCTGTCAGCCTCTCCACGTACAGTCCACGTCCGATGGAAGTCGTTCCTTGACCATGTTTACCACGTCGTGCCGAGAGCACCAGGGTGGTGGACGACGGCAAGGCCTAGGAAGGGGACGACGCGAAGCTGGGGAAGATGCGGCAGTGGAAGCCCACGCGGAGAGGAGTACGAGGGTTCACTGGTTCAACTGCGGTGTGAGGCTGCCGTCGCCGCAGGGCCTGGCCAGCGGTGGGAATAGTAGGGGTGGTGAGGCCTCCGTGGCAGCACAGCCGGCCACGGGAGGCAGGAGCATGCGGCACGACCGGCGCTGCTTTGGGCGGCTGGAGCAAGAAGACCAGAGGTTGAAGAAGCACTATGGCCGTTGGATGGACATCGTACGGTCACTGGAGCTAGAATCATTCATATTGACAAAGTTGACAAAGCCCTCCGTCCCCATAAACTGAGTAGGCCCACAAGTCAGCCTCCCACCAAGGTGGGTCCCAGCTAGCAGGGGGAGTATTCATTTTTTGTGCGTAATAAGGAGGCACTTCCGGTGGGTCCGAGCTGACAGCGGGGGGAACGTTTTTTCCGTGAAATACGGTGTCCCGCCTGGTGGGTCCCTGTAGTCAAGGGCAAACATTTTTTCGCGAAATACTGGTGGCCCGTCCGGTGGGTCCCTGCTGTCGGGTGGAGGAATAATTATTTTCCGCGTAATAAGGAGGAACTTCCTTGCGGCTCCCGTGGACCCAGCTGTCAGCGTCTCCATGTATAGTACTCTTTTGATGGAAGTCGGTCATTGACCACATTGACCACGCCGCACCGAGAGCACCATGGCGGTGGATGACGGCGAGGCCTAGGAAGGGGACGACGCGGAGCCGGGGAAGACGCGATAGTGGATGCCCATGCGGAGAGGAGTACGAGGGTTTACTAGTTCGGCAGCGGTGTGAGGCTGCCGTGGCCGCAGAATAACAGGGGGTGTGGGTGAGTGGAGGGATGGCCTGGCCAGTGGTGGGAGTAGTATGGGGGCGGTGAGGCCTCCGCGGTAGCACAGTCGGCCACGGGAGGTAGGAGCAGGTGGCACGACCGGCGCTACTTTGGGCGGCTCGAGCAAGAAGACCAGAGGTTGAAGAAGCACTATGGCCGTTTGATGGACATCACACGATCACTGGAGTATTGACTAAGTTGACAACGCCCTCCGTCCCCATCAACTTAGTGGGCCCACAAGTCAGCCCAACAATATGGTGGGTCCCAGCTAGCAGGGGGTATTTATTTTTTTGGGCGAAATAAGGAGGCACTTCCTTGCGTGCAAAGATATAGCTGGTGGGTCCGGCCTGTCAGCGGGGGGAACGTTTTTTTCGCAAAATACAGAGGCCCTTCCTGTGGGTCCTAGCTATCAGGTGGAGGAATCATTATTTTGCACGTAATAAGGAGGCATTTCCTTGCGTGTGGCCGTGGATCAAGCTGTCAGCCTCTCCATGTACAGTACCACGTTGACCAGGCCGCGCCGAGAGCATGAGGGCGGTGTACGACGGCGAGGCCTAGGAAGGGAACGACACAGAGTCAGGGAATACTCGGCAGTTCTTTCCCACGTGGAGGAGTACGAGGGTTTACTGGTTCGTCTGCCGTCCCCGGAGAATAACAGCAGGTGTGGGTGAGTAGAGGGATGGTAGGCCAGCGATGGGAGTACGGTGGGGCCATGAGGCCTGCGCGGCAGCATAGCCGGCCGTGGGAGGAGGGAGCAGGCAGTCCCGTCGGCGCTTGTTTGAGCGGCTGGAGCATGAAGAGCAGAGATTGAAGAAGCACGACACCCATTGGATGGACATCCAATAGTCACTGCTCTCGTGTGTTGACTAAGTTGACAAGGCGTTGCGTGTGCGTCAACCTTTTTTTTATGAAAGCATACGCGTCAACCTGTAGTAGGTGCACAAGTCAGCCTCAAATCTGTGGAAAAAAGCATACAACCCATATGCCATTATTTCTAATAATGTACAGCCCATTTGCTAATTCTTAAGAATTTTTTCGGAGCCCATCTTCTTTTTGTTAGCATTACACCCCATATTGTGGCCACGGTCAAAAAGTATAAGAAATTTGGCATATTTCGATGCGGTCAACTGTTTTTAATCCAGAAATATCAATTCACATTCAAACTATTTTGAAAAATAATTTATATAAATATAAAATCCAAATAATTGTCCATGCATAAAAATCAATGGAATTTAAAATCTTGTAATGAAAAAAAATTGAAACTAATTCCCGGTTTGATGTGTTTTAAAAATGTACAACCCATTTCTGGGCAAACCGAATGAAACTCTCCTCGGCTTGAAAGATTTGCAGCCCAATAGGGCCGATAAAGCAAGTAGGCCTTGTTTGGGTATTTCTTTTAAAAAATAGAACTGGGCTAGCCATTTTCAGCAACAAAAAACACAACTGGGCTCATGATGTGGTAAACATAAATAAAACCCTGGCTAGACAGGCCACAACCCCCGCACAGCCCCGTTGTTACCCTGATCCGTCGCTGAAACTAGTATAAATAACAACTACTTGTTCCTAAAAAAATGCGCGACCTGCTGGGTCCCTGGTGTCAACCGCTCGTAGTGTAATTCTCTTGTTTATTGACTACGTTGACAATGGCGTGAGCCCCAGATGTCCAACCATTAGGAGGAACCATATTTTTGGGCTTGTAATATAGAGGCACTTGCTTGCGTACTGCCATGACGCTGGTCGGTCCCTACTGTCATCCTCTCCACATACAATCATCTCCTTGTTCCTCTCGGTTGTTGACGACATTGACAACGCAAGAGGGCGGAGCACCACGCACGGAGAGTGAACCAAGGCCGCAAGGCGGAGGACAACGGCGAGGCCTCGGATGGAACGAACAGGAGCCATGGAAGATGCGCCGGTCCAGTCGCAGGCGAAGCGGAGTACAAGGGTTGACTGGTTCGGGTGCGGGTGCGTGTTGGGGCTGACGTCATTGGAGAATAACAGGACATGTGGGGGAATAGAGGGAGGGACTGGCCAACGTTGGAGGGTATGTACGGTAGGGCGACGGAGGCGCAGCCAGCCATGGGAGGCGGGAGCAGGCCGAGTCGACGGGGTGGTTTGGTTTGGGCGGCTGGAGGAAGAAGAAGACAAGAGATAGAAGATACATGACATATGTTGGATGTCAATCCAACGGCTGGTAGGCAGAATAGTTTGTTGACTGGCTTGTAAGTTGACACCACCTTGGATAGGCTATTTCCTTGTGGGTCCCAAATGTCAGAATCCAAATCTGTCATGGTCATGCAACCTTTCCTATGAAAATTTACAGCCCATTTGATGTGCTAGTTCGAAATAAGTTTGTGGGTGCTCGCATGGGCTAATCACTTAGCTTCTGTAATTTACAGTGAGCTCAAGCAGCCGGCTAGAGTGATGTTATTTCCCTTGGTTGGGATTTGTTACAATATTTCACTCTAAATTAAACGAATGGCAAGCCATTTGCCTTGTTTCAAAGAAAATATGGCAGTCACAACCGAGTTGAAAAGGGCAGGAACATCTAACTCCAACTTACAAAATGTACAAAAGTACGAGGGTTAATTGTTCATCAGGTTTACAAAAAAACTCATGTTAAAAAAGGGTACCAACATCTAACTCCAGCACTGTTTTCGGCAGTCACAGTCAAATGGATCGGTCAGGTCCATAGAATGAACATCCTGGGTCGTAAAGTTTACTAGATTATGACCACAATATGTTGTAAATAGAAGCCCGACATGTTCAGACGCTCTTTTTCCCACCTGAAACTCCTTTTTTTTCTCTTTGACATACCCATCTGTCAAAACCATGCTGCTGATAAACTTAAGCCTGATGGACAATAGTAACCTCGCATTCAGTAGTAAGAATGTGACAAATCTAGTGTTTGCACAGTTGGCTACACATCGTTCTAGCGTTATTGTCTTCAATCGAATCTCATGAGAAGTGAGAAAATCCCTATGCCTATCCACCGATTGGTTATAACTTTCTTACCCTGTCCTGTTGCCTAAATAGACACGAAGATTGAAAGCAGGTAAGGTCTAAAAGAAGAGTGTCAAAAGAGCAACAACTGAACGGTTAATTATAGTACACTATATGCGGGCTTCCAATGTGCGTGAAATTATCACCTTTATATACAACTTCCCCAGACATGGACATCATTGCAGCAAGCCAATAATCTTGTTCAGACCAAAACTATTCATTTGGATATATAAGATCTTGACAGAATCCAGCAACATTGATAGGACATCCATGGAGAAACTCTTCATTGAGCACAGAACATAATATTAGTACAAAATATGTACTCCAAGATGATATATAACTTATGCGCAGAAATTTAAAATGCAGCTTATGGTTACAAGTGTAGATGATAATATAAAGTACCTAAAGAACCGTGGAGCCAAACACCATATTGAAATGAGCACAGAGATCATGTATTACACCCAAGGTCTCCAGTTTAGGCGCAGAGAGGACGGTTATTTGCAACGGTGAATAACTAGAATCAAGGATCAACCTTTGAAGTGAAGGGGCATCTTGGATGATGAGCTGCCTTCCATCAAAAGAAATTCCAATTCTTACAAGGTTAGGCGACTTTATTTGGAGATAACCGATTCTAACTGTGAAAACAAGCACCAAGCACTCCAGGGCATGGGAACTGGAGTGGATGATGCTGTGCAATGAGGCCTCCGATTTACGAACCCGCACAAGTGAAAGTTTCTTGAGAAATGGGAGTCAAAGGTTTAGTACCAGATTGTCTGGTAGGTAGCACAGTGCAAAGGTGGCGGTGTGGAGAGAGGAGGAAAATTGCGAGATGGGCATCAGTGCTGAGGGAACAAGTTCATGGCGTTCGGTATGTGGTATGTGATTTCCAGGGGAACAGTAGAACTCAAGTAGCTGTAGTTCTATGTATTCAGGGGATTTCAACCAGGCGTCCTTTGTGTAGGGCATGGTATGCTTGCTCAGGTAGCATGACGGGATGCCGAGGCTTTGAACGGAGCCCTAGTGGGAGGACATGATGGCTCTGGGGATTTCAAAATCATTGAAGAGAGATAGCTGACGATAGTCAAGATTAAGGGGCACGGCATGCCATAGAGGGCGCCACCGAATTGAGAGGACTTGGGGTGCGGCAACAATCCTTGGTGGGGAGAAGCGAGATGATCTCCCCAAGGACGGCGTCCTAGAGATCGCTGATGCGGTCCAACCGAGATTCTACGGGTTCCTGGGATCTGGTGGGGGCGGGGTCGCCGCTTCTCCCCGCGCTGCCGGGTGCGGGATCTACAACAGGCGTCGCCACTGGCGGGAGCCTCATCTTCTTGCTACTGGGGTCAGCCAACTCCATTTTCCTCGAGGGTGTCGCGCCGCGCTCACGTATTTGAGTAGAGTAACGAATGAAGAGCCTAGTTGTAGTGCGAGTGAAGAAGAAGGGGAGCTGGGGGTTTTCTGTAAGAGGGAGGAAGAAGGGGAACTGGGGTTTTCTGTAGGAGTGAGGTGAGGAATTTGGGGGTACGAGTGGAGCGAGCTGATGTGCGGTGGGTGGGAGCGAAGAGGAAGAAGAGCACCCAGGTTTTTTTGGGGGGGGGGGGGGGTGTACTGGGTGTGGGTAGCACCTCTCATTCATGAGAGAGTGTAGCCACCTATGTCTTGCTTAGATCTGGAGAGCATGAGAGAGTGAACGAGAGGAACCCTAGTAAAGCAAGCGCTAAGGCTCCTGCTTATATATATAGTGGAGTGATTTTGTTGTACCACCTTCAAAAAATGTGCTCCTACGTGTAGCCGCGAGTGGGTGTGAGAGAACTAGTGCGTGCGTGCACCGCTTCTCTTCGTGAGAGTACAATATACTATTCCCAAAGAACGTTCGCCGCAAGAGTAATAGTATAAGTGTGTGACGTGTGAGCTAAAATAAAATGTGTGTGACATCTTTTTTTAGAAGTTCTGAGGGTAGTGTGTGAAGAGCACATATGTGCGTGACGTCTATGTGCAGACAGACGGTGGGTGCGACGTGTGAGTCTGCGAGAGGACTCGGGAGAGTCGTGACTTGTGAGGGTGTGTGTGCGTGAGAGAGAGGGGGGCACGTATCAATGCAATTCATGTGTCCGTAAATCATTATCCGACAAACGTTCGCCACAAGCCTTTTCCCGACGAACGCCGTAAGAGCCGTTAGATTGGCATCTGAAAGTGTCAGTTTTGCCATGTCATTTAACCAAACAACCACTCCTCCTACACACAAATCTTCCATGTGAGTGTTAGCAACTGCCGTATGCTCCCTCCGTTCCGAAATGCAGTGCATATAGCTTTATTGAAAATTCGAACCTCGCAAACTTTTACCGAGTTTTTGTCTACCAAACTACACATGTAGAATACCCTGTATATATCATTTCATTCATCTTTGAGAGGTAAATATAAATATGGGTGAGGAGTCTACAAAGAAAGACCATTGTATCACCCGCAGCAATTTCAACCATCCTTTAGTGTCGATGAATATCATAGGAACTCTATATGATATGATTTTTATAGGATTTTTCCTTTAGAGCCAATTGGTTCATAGGAATAGATTCATATACTCCACATTTCAAAGGGAATAAACATGACATCATTTCTATAGCTTTAGAGCCACTTGGTTCATATGAATGGATTCCTATACACCCTTAATTTCAAAGGAAAATAAACATTAGCGTATATTCAATAGAAAAGTTCCAATGATATGAACCAAATTACATCTCTTTTCTAATCCCTCCTCATAGGAATTGAGATACATGTCATCTCTAGATTCAATAGAAAAGTTCCTATGATGTGAACCAAATGACGCCTCTTTTCCAATCCCTACTCATAGGAATTGAGATGCTCCATGTCATCTCTTTCCCTACAACTTCCATGTATACATCTTCTATTCCTAAATAGATAGTACAACCCACTAGTAGCTTTTTCCCAAAACATGCAACTATGGCACAAGAACTATATAGTGTGCCAATAACTTTGAAAGATGGTCGCTGGATGAAGCTAATCCGACAGTGCAGAGATGGCAAATCCGAGCACTACTGGCCGTTGGATATCGTCAACATTCCACCAGAACTGCCACATGTACAATTTAGAAGACTCCATGGTTGAACTTAAGCATAATGCACAAACCTCAAAACACAAGCACTTCTCCTTTGTTCTAGAATCTTCTGTATCATAATTGATTTTTTTTTCTAAATGAATTGCCATTATTTGTTTTTACTTTATTCTTTACAATGCACAACCCCATGAATCTTAACATTTTTATAAAACTAATTGATTTTGAATGAGATGAACTATAAGAACTAAACGAACATCTACAACATGCATATATGACTCAAAGCTTTACATGCTATAGTGTGTATTTATTCATAATTTGGTTTCAAAATCTCATGCGTTCAATGCATGTGTACCTTACTAGTTTTGAGAAGAGTAGCAAATTTCACGCGGCCCCGGGTATATCAAAATGCAGGGCCCATGCATCATTGCCTTTCGGTCGAACGTACGTCCACAATTATTTGTATGTATACTATATCTCCACTGGTCCCCGAACCCCAAATGCTGCCTCGTTCCCGTAAAACCAAGAGGCCCACGCATATTTAAGGCGTCAACTCGAATCCGTTTACTACGACATGGCCCTGCATGCTGTAGTACTCCTACAAACCCTACCGCCGCACTCATCATCGGTTTTCTTCAAGAGGACGAGGGAGAAGCCGATTTGTAGTGGAGGCGCTTTCAAAAAAAAGGATCTGTAGTGGAGACCCCTACCCTAGGGTGCCCTAGGTAGCTCTCGCACGCATCATTGTTTTCTCTTTTCTTTATGCTCTTGCGCCCTAGAGTGAAAAGATGGTTGCTTCGTCCATCCATCTTTATGCGGGAAAGGTGGGGCTTTGTGATTTGACCCCTCATCGCTCATTTTCTACTACTGCAGCGTTACGACCGGGGTGCCTCCAATTCCAACCGCTGCTCCTAACTATAATTTGGTGCATCGCACATGGAACAAGATGGTGGATGAGCCACATGTCGGCCAAAGGGGTCCTGCTAAGTGTGTCGCCATTTCGTGTGCGGACTGACCCTGCTTGAGTTGCTACACCAACACGACAGGAGCAGCCTACCACTTGGTTTTGCTCCTTGGTGAATCCCGACTATATTGATCTAAAAAGATACGTGCTGAACTACCCTCTCCGTCTCAGTTTTTTTATTTTTAGGTGTCTCGGTTTATAGGGCGTGCATGTAGTTCTAGGTCATCCATTTTGAAAGGGCTAGTTATCGACTAGAGGGGGTATGAATAGGCATTTTTTATGGAAGTCTTCAAAACATGGGAGTTTCGAAGACAAACAATAGAAACAACACTATTCATATGCAGCGGAAGGTAGACTACACTAGACAAGCCATAGTCAAGTATTCAATGAAGTGAAAGCACGAAGACTATTAGCAGCTAGGTAGTAAAGATCAGGATGGAAGATAGTATGAAGCCAATCAGAACAGGTAGCCACATAGTGAAGTCAAACAGATAATGCAAGCAGGCAATGACTTCACGAAGACAAACTGTAAGTAGAGAGAAGTGAGAGATAGAACCATTAGCTTCGAGGACAAGGATTTGTTCGACCAGTTCTAGTAGCTGTGACAACTGTACGTCTGGTTAGGGAGGCTGAGATTCAACTCAGAAGACCGCGTCTTCACCTTATTCCCCTTGAGCTAAGGACACCTAGTCCCCGCGCAATCACTCTGGTAAGTCTTCAAGGTAGACTTCTGAACCTTCACAGACTTCATTCACCGGCAATCCACAATGGCTCTAGGATGCTCAGAACGCGACGCCTAACCGGCTGGAGGATTCACAGTCCTCAAATGTAACAAGTCTTCAGATCACGCGAACAGAAAGACTTTAGTGATGCCAAACACTCTTTGGGCTCTGGGTGGGTTGGGATTTGTCCTTGCAAGGATTCTCTCAAAAGCTTCGGAGGTGGGTTGCTCTCAAAACGACAAAAGTCGTGTACTAACGCTGAGCAGCCATCAATTTATGGTGTAGGGGATGGGCTATTTATAGCCACTCGGCAACCCGACCTGATTTGTCCAAAATGACCCTGGGTTACTAAGGAACTGACACGTGTCACAACGGTCAGATTTCAAACACATGCGGCAGCTTGACTTGGGCTACAAGTAAAGCTGACTCATCCGACTCTGGATAAGATTTTCTCTCATTGTCTTCGCTCGAAGACATAGGATTTGGTTAAGCATCACTTCAGTCACTCTGACTTTGTTCACTTGGACCCCACTTAACAGTGCAGTGGTTCCTATGACTTAACAAAGAAGAAAAGGAAACAACGAAACAACTAAGTCTTCGCGCTCCATAGTCTTCAATCAATGTCTTCTCGTGTCATAGTCTTCAACGTGAATAGCTTCACAGACTACCATTGTCTTCAACGTCTTCATGCATTTTTAGGCGTTATCTCCGGTAGGTAAACCGAATCAATGAGGCACTACTACCTGTGTTATGCTGCAATTCTCACAAACACATTAGTCCCTCAACCAGACGAAGATCCGAGATAAAGAAAAAACTGACGAACAGTTTAACGAACAGACGTTCGTTAACTGAAACTAAACGGTGAACTCATCCGTTAAAACGAATGAACGAGTGAACGCTCGCTAAATAAGTAAACAAAAAATACTAAAAACAAAACAATCTAAAAAAATAAAAACCTAGGGTTTTCTAAAAAAACTGAATCAGTTTTCTTAGAAAACCGGGGCAGCGGCGGGCGGCTACCTCGTCGGGCTCTGACGAGGTCCGACGGGTCCGGTGGGGCGGCGGGGCTCCGGCGGCGAGTGGCGTGGGTGGCGGCGACCACAGCGGCACACGGCGGCGGCGGCGGCACACGGCGGCGGGGCGGGCGGCTTGCGGCGGTGGCGGCTCCGGCTTGGGGCTCCAGGGGGGCCCGGGTCGGCTTTTAAGGGGGGGTGGCTTGCGGGAGGGGGCGGGGAGTCGTGGCTGACTCAGTCACGGCGACGACGGCGGCAGTCGCGGTCTCCGCACGGGAGACCGCGGCGGGGAGGTAGTGGCGCGGGGTGGGCCGGCCTAGCTCGGCTCGGCTTCGGCGCAAAACAAATTCCGCCGAACAGAAAATAAATCCTAGAAAAATAAATAAAAATCTAAAAATGCCAAAACAAATTTTCACCGCCTAAATAAAATATTTAGGAAGAGATGAACATTTTCTTGGCCCTAAAATGCAGTTTTGAAAAACGTGTAATTTTTCCTAAATTTAAATAAAATAGCGAAAAACTCCAAAATAAAACTTATTTGATTTTTTTATTAAATCCTCATTATTTCTTTATTTTGGGAAAGTCATTTTATTCCCTCTCCTCATATTTTTATAATAGAAATAATTGAAGATAAAATAAATAAAATCAAATGATCCTATTTTCAAAATTTGAGAAAACTCAAATATGAAAATAATGAAATTCCCAACTCTCTCCGAGGGTCCTTGAGTTGCGTAGAATTTCTAGGGTCAAGCCAAAATCAGTAAAATATGATACGCAATGATGTTCTAGTGTATAACATTCCAAATTGAAAATTTGGGATGTTACAAACCTACCCCCCTTAAAATGCCCTCGAGATTCGGGTTGGCTAGAAAATAGGTGAGGGTGGTCCTTCAGTAGATCTTCCTCTCGCTCCCAGGTGGCTTCATCCTCGGTGTGGTGGCTCCACTAAACTTTGCAAAACTTGATAACCTTGCTGCATGTGACTCGGCTGGCATACTCGAGAATTTTGACTGGTTTCTCCTCGTAAGTAAATCACTATCCAACTGAATCGCTTCCAGTGGCACTGTATCTCTCTGCGGTATATCAGCCATCTTTGCTTGGCACTTCCTCAACTGGGAAATGTGGAACACGTCATGAACTCCTGACAAACCTTCGGGCAATTCCAACTTGTAAGCAACTTCTCCTATACGCTCCAAAACTTTGTATGGTCCCACAAAACACGGCTCTAACTTTCCCTTAACTCCAAAGCGCTTAACTCCTTGAAGTGGAGATACCCAAAGATAAACTCTGTCTCCGACTTCGTAAGTTGTCTCCTTGCGTTTTGAATCTTCATAGCTCTTCTTCCTGGACTGGGCTACCTTGAGCCTATCGCAAATCAACTTCACCTTCTGTTCAGACTCCTTAATCAAATCTGGTCCAAACAACTGGTGGTCTCCAACTTCATCCCACAACAATGGGGTCCTGCACCTCCTTCCGTACAATGCTTCAAAAGGGCCATCTTCAAACTAGATAGATAACTGTTGTTGTAAGAGAACTATGCATATGGCAAATTGTCATCCCAACTAGATACATCTAGCGCACAAGCTCTCAGCATATCCTCCAAAATCTGATTGACTTCTCGGTCTGTCCATCCGTCTGCGGATGAAAGGCTGTACTGAACTCTACCCTAGTACCCAAAGTTTCGTGCAACTGATTCCAGAACTTTGAGGTAAATTGGGTTCCTCTATCTGATACAATGCTCCTTGGAACTCCATGCAGACATACGATCCTGGTCATGTATATCTTTGCCAACTTAACACTGGTGTAAGTGGTCTTTACTGGGATGAAATGCGCTACCTTCGTCAAACGATCGACTACAACCCAAATCGAGTCATAGCCTGAGCGGGGCCTGGGCAATCCCGTGATAAAATCCATGCCTAGTTTATCCCACTTCCATTCGGGTATCGGCAATGGCTGTAGCAATCCTGCTGGCTTCTGATGCTCTGCCTTCACTCTCTGACATACATCACAAACTGCTACGTACTCCACAATATCCTTCTTCATTCCGGTCCACCAGAAAGTGTCCTTCAAATCTAGATACATCTTGGTATTTCCTGGGTGAATCAAGTACGGCGAATCATGGGCCTCTTGTAGAATCAACTTCCTGATCTCTGGGTCATTGGGCACATAGACGCGGTCCTCAAACCATAAGGTATGGTGCTCATCCTCACAAAATCCTTTAGATTTTCCTTTGCTCGTCTTCTTCTTTATAGAGGCAATCTCCTTGTCAGTCTTCTGAGCTTCTCCGATCTTATCCATCAAGGTCGACTGAATCTCCAATGCTGCAACATAGCCTCTAAGAACTATCTCCAATCATAGCTCACGAAGATCCTCGGCTAACTCCCTTGGTAACTCTCCGGTCATGAGTGTGTTGACATGGCTCTTGCAGCTCAACGCGTCGACTACTACGTTAGCCTTTCCAGGGTGATAATGCAATCTCGTATCATAATCTTTGATGAGTTCCAACCATCTCCTTTGCCTGAGATTCAACTCCTTCTGTGTGAAAATGTACTTCAAACTCTTGTGATCCGTGTACACCACACAATGATTTCCGATGAGAAAATGTCTCCAAGTCTTCAATGCGTGCACTACGGCTGCTAACTCCAAATCATGTGTAGCATAGTTCAACTCATGGGGTTTAAGAAGTCGTGAGGCATATGAAACAACTCTTCCCTCCTGCATAAGCACAGCTCCAAGTGCTTGACGTGAAGCGTCACAATACACCTCATAATCCTTGCGCTGATCTGGCAGAATCAACACTGGCGATGTAACCAAACGTTTCTTCAACTCTTGGAAACTGGCCTCACATTCCTCAATCCATTTGAACTTGGTATCCTTCTTCAATACGGCTTCGCAATCTTCGAGAAATTCTCAATGAATCTCTAGTGGTGCTGCCCAATTTGTCACAGTGACAACTTTGGTGGGGTCTACGGCTATTCCTTCTCCGAATATAACATGTCCGAGGAATCCAACTTCCTTCAACCAAAACTCACATTTTCTGAACTTGGCATATAATTAATGTTCTCTGAGCTTCTCCAGTACCAAACACAAATGCTCTTTATGCTCCTCTTCGTTCTTCGAGTAGACCAAAATATCATCAATGAACACCACGACAAACTTATCCAAAAACTCCATAAACACCTTGTTCATCATGTTCATGAAATAGGCAGGCGTGTTAGTCAGACCAAATAACATAACGGTATACTCATACAGCCCGTACCTGGTGGTAAAAACCGTCTTAGATATATCTTGCTCTCGAATTTTCAACTGGTGGTATCCTGATCACAGATCGATCTTGGAAAATACCTTAGCTCCTTGCAACTGGTCAAACAAATCGTTGATCATTGGCAACGGGTACTTGTTCTTGATTGTCACTTCATTCAATCCTCGATAATCAACAACCATCCTTAATTATGCATCCTTCTTCTCCACTAGAAGCACTAGCGATCCCCATGGTGAAGAACTTGTGCGAATATAGCCTTTATCCAATAACTCCTTGATCTGCTTCTTAATTTCCTCCAAATCTTGGGCGGGCATCCTATACGGTCTCTTAGATATCGGCCCTGTGTCTGGCAAAAGCTCAATCAAAAACTCAATGTCTCTATCCGGTGGCATGCCTGGCAACTTTTCTGGAAATACATCAGGGAAATCCTTCACCACAGGTACTTCCTCCTGCACAACTCCTGATAAGGAATTTACTTGTGTCCTCTTCGGCTTGTGTCGTGATACATACTTGATTCTTCTCCCTTCTGGGGTGGTAAGTAAAATTGACTTACTGGCGCAATTGATGTTTCCTCCATACATCGATAGCCAATCCATACCCAGAATCACATCCAAACCTTGCGATTCCAAAATGATTAAATCCTAGGGGAAAACATGCCTACCTATACTCAATGGCACTTGAAAACATCCTCGACTGGCCATATACTCCGCTCCTGGTGAACTTACTAACATAGGTGCTCTAAGAACCTTGGTGGGTAGTTTATACTTATCCACAAATCCCCTCGTTATGTATGAATGCGATGCACCAGCAACAAAAAGAACGATTGCAGTAAATGACTTAACCAAAAACTTACCTATTACTACATCTGGCTGGGTTTCAACCTCCTCCATGTTAACGTGGTTCACCTGTCCCCTGTTGAAAGGGTTCGGCTTCTTCCCAGAGCTTCCATTGCCATTTCCATTATGGGCTTCAGGACATTCATTGGCATAATGTCCAGTCTTCTCACACTTAAAGCAAATGACTTGGCTCAGGTCTCTCTTGGCTGGGGTTGATGGGTTGGTACAGTTCTGGCCGTTGCTTCCTCCATTACCATTCCCATTCTTGGGACCATTATGATTATGCGAACTCCCTCCTCCGTGGGTATGCTGAAAATGTCCTCCCAATTTCGGGGTAAAACTTGGCTTCTGCTGAGCTCCAGAATTGTACTTCCCTTGTCCATACTTCCTCTTGTGGTTGTCAATCTGCTGCTGCTTCCCTTCAATCATGAGAGCTCTATCTACCAACTCCTGGTAGTTGTTGAAAGTTGCTACCATCAACTGCATGCTCAGCTCATCATTCAGTGCTTCCAAAAACTTCTCCTGCTTAGCTACATCTATAGCAACATCATCTGGGGCATAACGTGCTAGCTTACTAAAATCATCCACATACTGGCCAACAGTACGTCCTCCTTGGCACAAGTTGCAAAACTCGGGCTTCTTCATGGCCATAGCTCCTGCTGAAACATGGGCAGTACGGAAAGTCTGCTGAAACTGATCCCATGTGATAGTGTCTATAGGATAAGTGGCTATGAAATTCTCCCACCATGATGTTGCGGGTCCATCTAGCTGATGTGCGGCAAAACGCACGTTTTCCACGTCCGTGCATCCTACAGCGGTCAACTCCCTTCCTGTCTTGCGGAGCCAATCATCTACAACTATCGGCTCGGTGCTACTGGAGAACACCGGCGGATTCAGTCTAAGGAAATGGGTTAACTGATCAACAGGTGGTGGTGGTGGTGGATTGTTGTTGTTGTTCCCCTGATTCTGATTCTGGACAAGCAACTGCATCAATGCATTCTGCTGCTGGATCAACTAAGTGAGCTCCGGTGGGAAAACAAATCCATTGTCACGTCTCGGAGGCATCTGAGGGTCTAGAAAAGATGAGAATACAGAATAGAAAGAGGTCTAGAGAGAAAACACTACCCATATGCACATGAGACAAATGCAAACAATACCACTTCATTCAATTCAAACAAGGGAATACAACGATCTAACTATCATTACAAAAAGTGCTCGGGCCATACTAGATAAATGGGGGAAAATACTACTACTGTTATGGTGGTCGACTAAAAAAACTGCTCCATTGAAGACTCCATGATATCCGGCTCCAGCTTCATCAACATAGTCATCATCGCTATCGTCTGGGTCCGACTCGGTGTCGTCGATGATGATGTAGTTCTTTGGACAAGTGCAATCATCATCTTCTCCTCCAGTCACGGGGAATCCCATAAACACCTTTAGCTTCTTCTTCAGATCTTCATTCTTCTCCACGAGTGTTGCTATTTCCTCCTCATATCCATCGTGTGTAAACTTGAGTTCTTCCTCCAGTTCCATGATCTTGGTAATAGCCTTCTTCAGGTCTATCATGTCTGTGCACATCTGGTTCTCCTGGCGTCATATGTGCTGGTATAACTCCTGGATGAAAGCTGAAATTGATCTATCCTTCCTGGTGCTGATCATCTCCCATTGCTTATCTCGGCGCCCACAAATCTGGTAAATAGTATCCTTGAGATCCTTGTGGCAAACTTCTCCAATGCGTCCCATTGTGATGTGGGCTGCCATGCTCTTTCCTAGACTCCAGGTTGGTGCATCAAAGGAAAGCTCTATGGGTTCAGTGACGGGCATGAACGTCCTTCCTGGAACTTGAACTTGAATCATCCAACGCTCCTCTTCTGGCAAAGTGGCGTTGTAGGTCCCGGTGAAGCTTGGTACTCCGATGTTCAGATACTTAGTGACTTCCTTCAAGTGGCGTCCAAAGGGTGTATCTTCATCCGGTTGCATGAACTTATTCCTTGCATCCGCCATCCTAAAAGAGTAGAAAAGATGAGGAGTCAGAAATGAGAAGAGTGAGTAGTGATCTAGAGCTTTAGCTTAGTGGTCGTGTCCTACAGTCAGCATGTGATCTGATACCATCTTGTAGCGACCAGAAACAGTCTGATTTTTGTGCTTCAGTGTCATCCCTGGATCAGTAATGCTGACATGCACAGTACTCAAAGGATTTATAACAGAGTAGCAGTCACACACTTATTACATTGAATGTCTCCAAAGGAGAACTTATTACAATAAATATGGCTTAAGGCCATCTAATGGCGATAACAGCGGAAGGCTTGGAAGATAAGTGAGTCCATCAACTCCAATGGCATCACTGAGTATAGAACCACGACCTAAAAGCACCTTACTCATCGTCTGAAAAGACTGCAACATGAACGTTGCAGCCCGAAAACGAGTCAGCACATGGAATATGCTGGCAATGTAACACATAGAGAGTAATGAACAGAAATATGATATACTACATGCATATATGGCTGGTGGAAAGCTTTATGGTTACAGTTTTGCATAAAGCCAATTTTTCCCTACTGCAAAGGAATAAACTTTATTTAACTATCATGGTGGTTGTTAAACATTGAGAAGATACACATCCTCTCAATCCCAATTAAGCATCATCATTAAACCCAACAAATTTAAATTGAAGTAACATGATGAGATTCACATGATAATCCAAGTACTAGATACTCAAAACGTCCATAACCGAGGACACGGCTAACCATGATTAGTTTATACACTCTGGAGAGGTTTGCGCACTTTTCCCCACAAGACTCGATCTCCTCCATTAGATTTCTCACACTACAAGGTGTTTGAGAAACGGATGACCGAGACATAGTCTTTCAGAAGCGCTAGCACCTTACGATCGGGTAGACAGTTACACCTACTTTCCCCTACATCTGCTAGTCTACCATTGTAAGAGTTCGCATGACTTAATCAACTATGCTAGAGCCCATAGTAGCTTGTGGTTGCACACAGAAGTTTCTAGCATGAATAATCTCATGGTCCCTTTGAGCTTGGGTGGCGGTCCATAAAAAGAAACAGGCAATCGCTGGAATGCCAAGCTGCCTCAATCCACCCAGATGTGTGTTAAAGTTGCCACCTTAAATAAACCATTAAATAACAATCTCACATTTGTCATGGATACACTCACCCAATCCACATCTACTAGCATAGCATGGCAATAAGCAAACGTAGAAGTAACTCCCAAGGGTTTGATAATATAACAGGTAATAGGTACTACCTCATCTACTTCCCAAAACCCACATATTAATCAGATCCTAATCATGCAATTGTTTGAGGATTGATCTAATGCAATAAAATTGGGTAGTAAAGAGGTATGATCAAAATGTTACTTGCCTTGCTGATGATCCGTGAAACCTAGAGATTCGAAGTAGCAAGCGGCGCACTCCAGGTACTCTATCGCAAACAAACAAGCAAAAAAGCATACAATAAGTACTCATCTAATGCACAGGTAAAACTCAAATAAGAGAACTATCCAGAAAGTTCAACTTAAGAACTCCGGTCTGCAAAAAGAATCAAAACAAACGAAGCAACAAAACTCAAACGGCTAAAGAAACAAGCTTCATTTACTAATCTGGACCTAAGTCAAATTTTACAGTAGCAAAAACTTGTTTGAGTTGGTTAAACGGAAAGAGGGTTTTGAGACGAAACTCTAGGCGCTTGAATCGCCTGATTATGATAAACGAGCGAAAAGAAAAACTAAAACGAAAATCGGATAAGAAATCATGATCTGGAATAATCGCAAAAAATCCGAGAAAAAGAAAAAAACTGACGAACAGTTTAACGAACGGACGATCGTTAACTGAAACTAAATGGTGAACTTGTCTGTTAAAACAAACAAACGAGCGAACGCTCGCTAAATAAGTAAACCAAAAAAACTTAAAGAAAACCGATCTAAAAAAATAAACCTAGGGTTTTCTAAAAAAACTGAATTGGTTTTCTTAGAAAACAAGGGCGGCGGCGGGCGGCTACCTCGTCGAGCTCCGGCGAGGTCCGACGGGGTCCGACGGGTCCGGTGAGGCGGCGGGGTTCCGGCAGCGGTGGCGAGTGGCGTGGGTGGTGGCGACGGCGGCGGCACATAGCGGCGGGGCGGGCGGCTTGCGGCGGCGGCGGCTCTGCCTTGGGGCTCTAGGGGGCCCCGGGTCGGCTTTTAAGGGGGGGTGGTGGCTTGCGGGAGGGGGCGGGGAGTCGTGGCTGAGTCGGTCACGGCGACGGCAACGGCGGTCGCGTTCTCCGCGTGGGAGACGGCAGCGGGGAGGCGGTGGCGCGGGGTGGGCCGGCCTGGCTCCGCTAGGCTTCGGCCTAGTCGGGCGCGGGAGTTTTTTTTAAACAATTCCGCCGAACAGAAAATAAATCCTAGAAAAATAACTAAAAATCTAAAAATGCCAAAACAAATTTTCACCGTCTAAATAAAATATTTAGGACGAGATGAACATTTTCTTGGCCCTAAAACGCAGTTTTGAAAAACATGCATTTTTCCTAAATTCAAAAAAATAGCAAAAAATTCCAAAATAAAACTTATTTGATTTTTTTTATTAAATCCTCATTATTTCTTTATTTTGGGAAAGTCATTTTATTCCCTCTCTTCATATTTTTATAATAGAAATAATTGAAGATAAAATAAATAAAATCAAATGATCGTATTTCCAAAATTTGAGAAAACTCAAATATGAAAATAACAAAATTCCCAACTCTCTCCGAGGGTTCTTGAGTTGCGTAGAATTTCTAGGATCAAGCCAAAAGCAGTAAAATATGATATGCAATGATGATCTAGTGTATAACATTCCAAATTAAAAATTTGGTGGCACTAGATGCACTTACAATCTCCCCCTTTGTGGTGATTGATGACAAACTGGTTGAAGTTTTCAACGGGGATAAAAGTATGTGAAATTGTAAAGGATTAAGATATTGTCTTCATAGGTGGCAAACAGGCTGCCCCTGAAGATGTGCATATAAATGTTTTGCGTTGGAATGCAAATGCACATGGCAGGTTGTACTTGTGGAGATCCTCTTCACCATATGAAGACAATACATCATGCATGAACAGATATACAAGAATAATGACATGCATAATGAAAAATGGACGTCTGTGAAATGACTTCATGCGGGATTTATCATCGCACATGCGGAATTTATCGTCGCATCACAGAATAGCAGAAAAGGTAGCAGACGACCATCAGGTTTAAGTGTTACAACTCAAAGAACCAAATGTATCAAAAACATGAGAGTTGTAAACACTAGGCAAAAGTAGAGCAACCACGCATATGGACCCGCTTGAAGACTATCAACATATGCTTCTCCCCCTTTTGTCAGTAAGGACCAAAAAGGTTTGAAGACATAGTCTCTACTCGTTCCCATGAGGAGTAGGTGAAGCAGCAGGGTCATAGTTGAAATTTGGTGGTGCAGAAGAACTTGGTGCAGTGTTGATACGTGCCGAAGGTGGTGGTGGTGAAGTAGCATCATCGGCGTCATCAAGGACTCTGGCATTTATGCTTGCTGCGGAGGAGGAGTACTCTGAATCTTTAAGAGACGGGGTTCGACACAAGACATCATTCCTTGGAGGATTGGAATCGAACTTGAATCTCTCGGTGAAGCCATTGTCGTGAAGATCAGCTTCAGCACTAAGCAATGTCAGACTCTTCCAAGACCTCCGACAGGTTTCATGAGTGACAAAGGCATTCTTGGTGGCAAGGTTGCGAATGTGATTGACATCCACCAAGAGGCTTTGCATTTGACATTTGAGCCAGTAGTGATGCTTCTCGTGTTTCTGATGCAAGGCCACGAGAAGCTCTTGGTCATTTAGTACACGAGATCGCTTCCGAGGCCTTGGAGCAATAGCGCTTTCTGTTGCTTCAGTTCGTGCATGGCGAGGGTTGCCGGCCAGAGGATAAACACGAGTAGCAACCTGAACACCTTCAACATGCTGGGAAAAGCTCCGACGCTCTGCATTGTGAAGATATAGTGCTTCCTTGGCATGCTCTGGGTAAATGGATTCAATGCACATATCAACCTCTAGTAGAAATATGAGATGGTTGCGTGCAGAGGGCTGATAGTCAACAGCAGAGTGAAGCTTAATCAGACGCATAACCCATGGAGCATAAAATTTTAGACCAAAGATGTCAGAGCCAGATGCAGCAAACTGACGAATGAAGAAATCCCGAGCATTGAAGCTTTTACCATTGAGAATGTAGAAGACCAATGTCTTCATTGCACCTTCAAGCTTTGCTGAGGAGGAACGCCCTTTGATGGGCCATAGAGTATGCCTAATGATGTGATAGATGGTGCGGGGCAGATACTCTAGGTCTTCAACAAAGAATTCCTTGGGATATTGGGCATCCTGTGGCAGTGGCTTCATCATGCTCAACATTTGGCTCATGTTGGGCTATGGCTTATGAAAGATGCTCTCCAATGCATCGTGGTGAAGCTGACAACCAGGTTCATATATTTTGCCTGGAGTGGACAGGCCGTTAAGCTCAATGAGATCAAAGGCGTTGGATTCATGATGGACATTGCCTGTCATCCACTCAAGGACCCATGTCGTCGGATCCCTGTTGTAGCCGCGAATTTGGAGAGTTGCATAAAATTGTAGCAGAAGCTCTTCATTCCAATGCTCCTTATCAGTGAGAAACTGGAGGAACCCTGCATCTCGGAAACAGTCAAGTGTTTCTTCTAAGCAGGGCAGGCCAGCAATGGCTTCAGAATCCAGACGCATATGTGGAAATATGCGCCCTTGATTGTATAGAACGCAGGAGTAGTAGCTATGCTGCTGATAACTCCAGAACCGATCAGATGATATTCTTGGCTTGGAATATGGGTTCTTGGCTTTGTCGAAGAAGGTGTTGTGTGCAATGAAGCCGTTGCCATTGAATGAGCCTGGTGCAGATGCAGTACCTGGAAACCGTGGCAATCTGGGCTTTGGCTTCTGAACCTGTGGCCTGTGCTCCACATGATAATCAAATTGAGGTCCGGGAGCAGGCAGAGGAACCAGAATAGGCCATCTCACTGTGACCACCTCGCCTTGATAGAATGCTTGCTCAATGGTATGAGGCCTTAGAGGCGGGACAGGAGCAGAGGCATTTGCAATGGCGTCAGGCTGCACATTAGTGGCAGGTGCATCATTGGCTTCATGCACAGTGTTCATTGCAGGCGCCACATTGTCTTCAGCCATGACAAAGTCATTGGCTACAGTAGTGTTGTTGGTGGCCACCTCAGGATTCTCAACCTCCACTTGAGTAGCTGGAGGGTTGGGCACAGACACGTTCTCCTCGAGAACAACTTCTTGGGTGGTAGGGGGAGTAGCAACACACTCTTCTTCTTGCCTTTCATCGGCGGCTGCAGCCAGAATCTCTTCAGAAGCATTAGCTTCTGACACAGGAACCGTCACAGAAGGATTATCTTTAGGGAACACTCGACGTGCCACTAAGCTGGACTGGTTTGAGTCTTCTTCTGTGATGGTTGTCATGGAGACAGATGGCCTTAGACCATTGCGAAGCCGTTGAAACTCGGGCGACACCTTAGGCGAGGGTGTGGTCTCCATGTAATGATCATCATTCACCAATGGGCTGGTGACTTGCGCTGGTGAAGGACGGGCCGGGGTGTACTCGGTAAATCTTGACATGGAGTTGCTAGTTGGGGGCGATCAGCCCATGAGGCATCTTGAGAGATTGGCGTCAAAGGACGACCAATACTGATGAGCTTGTTGTTCGTGAGAACAAGCGATGATACCGTCGGGCGCTCAATCTGAGGAAGGGCTTCATCATCTTCTACATTGTCTTGAGGACCAATGTCTTCAGTCGTGATGGGGTTAACGACTGGAACTTCTTGAGCTTCAGGAGCCTCTGTGGAAGCAGACTCATGAACTATCAACTGACGCTCTTGATTCTCAAATACAGGATGAGCAAAAGCAATGGGCTCGACAACAAGGGGCTCTTTGGGAGCAGCCCGATCTCTCTTCTTGGTCTTCCTCTTCTTGGGAACAGGAGTGTCATCAGTGGTGTTCTTGAACTTGCATTTTCTGGCTTCGGCTTCAGCTGCCTTGGTTTTCTTCTGTTCTGAAGCCATTGTGGGGACCTTAGGCTTCGAGCCTGTCATACTGGCAGGGAAGACAATGTGAGGTTATTCCCGCCTTGGAGCTTCAGTTGGGGCCATAGTAGACTTCTTATTTTTGGCAGCCATCTTGGGGTCAATGCCTAGACGCCCAAGTGCCTTGCGCTTCTCAGCTTCGTTGTAAGCTTGAACACACTTGGCAGCAAGATTCTTCATGCGCTCTCTTGAACCTTTGGCTTCTTCGCGTTTCTTATGAAATGCCTCCTTGAGATCATTCAGCATCAGCATGAATTTCTGAACATCAGCCACACTAAGCTTGGACACATGCTTCTTGAACTGCTCTTTTTCAAAGTCAATCTTGTTCTTCAATTCAACAATTCGCTGAGCCAGAGCCAGCTCAGGAGCAATTGTGCCTTGGAAAGCAACACTGATGCCAATGGGGAGCTGAAGATCATCAAAACTGTGATCTTGATTGTCAAACCACTCATCAATGAAATCGTCCAAAATGTTCACATCAAAGAGGGGCAGATCATTGAAGATCTCCGCCTCTTGCTTGCTCTTTATCTGCTGCTCAAGAGCATCGTTACCAAACTCCTCATCTGAAGACAGATCAATGGCTTCAGATTCGTTCCTCAGAACGGCAGCTGGTGTCAGTGCTTGACTGGATCTCAGAACAGTTTTCTTCTGTGGCTTCTCACGCTTCTTGGAGATGCAAGAGAGATCTTCAGAGGTGTTACTTGAAGCAGGAGGGGCAGTTGCCAATGGCTTCACTCGAGAAGCTTTTGCTGTAGCAGTTGGTTTTGAAGCCTTAGCTTTCTTTTGCTTCAGTGGCTGAGGAGGTGGAGCTGGTGCATCATCAGAATCAGCATCATCACCAGAATGATCCATGTTTGCACCTTGGACAGCAATGTGTGTGATGAGGCCGGCGAGGTTGTAGAAGGGGCCAATCCTGTTTTCATTGGCTTCACGGGTGCCATCTTCCCGAGGTGAAGAAGGACCAGGGTTGAAGTCAAGTCCTAATGCCTTCTTGTTCTTCGCAGCTGGGTCTTTGGCGAACTGAAAGTTGCGCTTGAACAGATAGTCTTCACGACACCACAACATAGAAGAAGGGTTAGCATTCTCTGGCTGCGGTCCGCGAACCATGCACGGATAGAATTCTCGTTGAATGGCTTCAGAACAGGACCGGGGTTGAAGATTTTTGTATACAATACCTCCCCAGGGCTGCTTGATGGCATTCTTCTCAGCATACTCAGCCGTGACGAATTGGTACTTGAACCATTCCTCTGCCCAATATCTTCAAATCCATTGAATTTGATTCTTGCGTCCTCCATAGGTTTCCTCTGGGTCTGTTTTGTATAGCTCGTGCAAATCTGGAGGCAAATCCTTGGAGGTGTTCCCACGGTGCTGTCTGCCACCCTTTCTTGCTGACTTCTTAGTGGCCATGAAGCTTAACCTGAAAGGCTTCAGTACTTGCAAAGGCTTCCGACGGCAGGTCAGACAAGAACTGGCTTCAGGAGAATTGATGTGACTCTATAAGAATTCTGCAAACGAATGCAGACTATGAGAACCAAGGGATTCTCCCACGGACATGTACCTGTGACAGCATTAGAGGTGCGAGGGAAGGGGAAGAGGTGATATGCATTCTCGGAAGATTTTGAAGATAAATCAGTTTGAAGGCATTCACTTATTTGATGAGAGTTGGTTCCAAATTTTTACGAATCCAAGAATAAGTACAAGTGAGGAATCTAACTTGTAGAGAAGCATAAGTGAATAGACTAGGCATATTATGAGATGCAGAAAGAGATAGATTCAACTTTGGAGATCTAGAAACCACTTTTGGTAAAGAAGGATGAATCTATCAGATCGAAAAGACGGTAAAAAGTGAATTTTAATTACCACACGAAGAACTGCTAGAAGGAGCAAAGTTGGAGGATGAGCAGTTCAATCTTCCGTGCCCTAACTTGGCGACGGAGGACACCTACAGCGACGGCGGAGATGACGAGGTCCGTGGTTGGCGTGAGGATGGCGTCGGAGAAGTTGCGGCAGCTAAGCACTTGGTCGCCGGTGTCGTCGAGAGCTAGCGGAGGCGCTAGGGTTTGCGAGAGGTGGCGAGGTGGAAGAAGAATTTTTGACCGAATGTGATGAGTATTTATAAGGAAAGAGACGACACATCGCAATTACGCAGGTGCCCCTGGCGGTTCACATCTGAAGGGCACGTGGCAAGCATGCAACACCTTGGAAGTTGTTCCATGTTCCCACGCACGCCTAGATTGTCGGGGTGGTCGTTCCGAATTCTCTGGCTTTCAGGCAGAAATGATATAGCATTAAAAACAGATATAAATGTTTGTCAGATTGACTTAGGCTGTCAAGGTTTAGTGAAGACAATTGATAGTTTTCAATAAGAATGCATATGATTTGGACAGATAGAGTTGATGTAGAAGCATAGATAGGTTAGGGTCCGATCACATTCACTTAGATCAAAAGATTCAGCATGAAGTCATAGCTATAAGTGAATGTTGTAGAGGACTGAACACAAATATGTATATACCTAGCATAATACCAAATCAACACGATGAAGATAAATCAAGTTGAAAGCATCACAAATATAACGCCAAGGGAAACAGTTCAAACAAAAGTATGGTGGTGGCGTTACCCACGGTATAGGAAGTATTAGACCCAGACACGGCGCACAATTATCTTGGTGCTCCGAAGTCAAATTCCGCATTAATGTATTCACAATTAGAGTGTATGTCTTCATTGATTGAAGATATACGTTACTTAGTGTGTTGCACATCTAAGTCATCAAAATGCATAAGTGTTAGGATGTGTGTCCAGTTCACAGGACATTTGAGGATTCCAAGATATTTAGCTCACACCGCAAATTGCAAAACCTTTTCTCATTCAAGGGCTCTGTGAAGATATCAGCCAATTGCTCTTCAGTGTTGACGTGAATGATATCAATATCTTCCTTCGTAACATGATCTCTGAGAAAATGATGATGAATCTCAATGTGCTTTGTCTTCGAGTGCTGAACAGGGTTGTTGGCAATCTTGATGGCACTCTCATTGTCCCAGTAGAGTGGCACATTCTTCAGGTGTATACCATAGTCCTTGAGAGTTTGCTTCATCCATAGAAGTTGAGCACAGCAAGATCCCGCAGCAATGTATTCAGATTCAGCAGTGGAGAGAGATACACAGTTCTGCTTCTTTGAAGACCAACAGACAAGTGATCGTGCCAGAAAGTGACATGTGCCTAATGTGGACTTGCGATCAACCTTGTCACCAGCATAATCAGCATCTGAGATCCAACTAGATCAAACTCTGAGCCCTTTGGATACCATAATCCTAGTGTTGGGGTGTAAGCCAAATATCAAAGAATTTGCTTCACAGCTAAGTGATGCGATTCCTTTGTTGTCGCCTGGAATCGGGCACACATGCAAACACTAAGCATTATATCTGGCCTAGATGCACCTAAATAAAGCAAAGAACCAATCATGGAGCGGTATACCTTTTGATCGAACTCTTTACCATTGTCGTCGGGACCCAGATGACTTTTGGTTGGCATTGGCGTCGTGTATCCTTTGCAGTCTTGCATTCCAAACTTCTTCAAGCAATCTTTGTGGTATTTTTCTTGAGATAAGAAGATGCCATGGCGTTGCTGACGGATTTGGAGACCCAGAAATAACTTCAGCTCACCCATCATGGACATCTGATATTGCTCTTGCATCATGTGACCAAAAGTCATCACTGTATTTCTTGTTGGTGCAGCCAAAGATAATGTCAGCCACATAGATTTGGCACACAAATAGTTCACCACCATATGTCTTCGTGAAGAGTGTAGGATCTAGTGAACCAGGTTTGAAGCCTTTGCTCTTCAGGAAGTCTTTGAGCGTATCATACCAAGCATGAGGGGCTTGTTTGAGGCCATACAGTGCCTTGTTGAGCTTGCATACCATATAAGGATGTTTTGGATCTACAAAGCCAAGAGGTTGTGCGACATATACTTCTTCGTCTATCTTTCCATTGAGAAAAGCACTCTTCACATCCATTTGATATAGAAGGATGTTGTGATGATTTGCATAGGCTAGCAGTATGCGAATGGCTTCAAGCCTTGCCACTGGAGCAAATGTTTCATCAAAGTCAATTCCTTCCACTTGAGTGTAACCTTGTGCAACGAGAGGAGCCTTGTTTCTGACCACTTGACCATGCTCATCTTGCTTGTTGCGATATATCCACTTGGTGCCAATGATATTGTAGTTCCGAGGATTAGGACGCTTGACCAATTCCCACACATTATTCAGCTCGAACTATTGAAGCTCTTCTTGCATAGCTTGAATCCATTCAGGTTCCATGAAGGCTTCATCAACTTTCTTGGGTTCAGAGATTGAGACAAAGGCAAAATGCCCACAGAAATTGGTTAGCTGTGTTGCTCTTTGAGTTTCTTTTGAACGAGTGAGTGGACCAGGTGCATTCAAGCTGTCAATTATCTTCTCAATCTGAACTTCATTTGCAACACGAGGATGAACCGGACGAAGATTTTGCTCTTGCTGATCAATGTCATCATTTGGGGGATTGTCTTCAGGCTGAGCATGCTCTTCATGTTGATTAGGTGCAGAAATGATAAGCTCCTCTTCAGTTTGATTCTCAGAAGGTATGATATCTCCAATTCCCATCTGCTTGATAGATTCACTTGGAGGTACTTCATCTACCACATTTGGCAGGTGCTCTCTTTGCGAGCCGTTAGTCTCATCAAACCACACATCTACAGTTTCAACCACTTTATAGTGAAAGAGGTTGAAAACTCTATAGGAGTGTGAATCCTTTCCGTAACCAAGCATAAAACCTTCATGTGCTTTCAGTGCAAATTTTGAAGTGTGATGTGGATCTTTGATCCAGCACTTAGCACCAAATACTCTGAAGTAGCTTACATTTGGATTCCTACCAGTTAGGAGCTCATAGGATGTTTTCTTTAGAAGCTTGTCAAGATAAACACGATTGATGACGTGGCATGTAGTATCAATTTCTTCAGGCCAGAACTTCCGTGGAGTCTTGTACTCATCAAGCATCGTTTAGGCCATCTCAATAAGAGTTCTGTTCTTGCGCTTCGCGATGCCATTCTGCTGAGGTGTGTAAGGAGAAGAGAACTCATGAGTAATACCCATGGTATCCAGATACAGGTCGAGGCCGGTGTTCTTGAACTCAGTGCCATTGTCGCTTCTGATGTGCTTGATCTTGATGCCATAGTTCGTCATGGCACGATTGGCGAAGCGTCTGAAGACATCCTGCACTTCAGTCTTGTAGAGGATTATATGCACCCAAGTATATCGAGAGTAATCATCAACAATGAAAAAGCCATAGAGACAAGCAGTAGCATTGAGAGTAGAGTAGTGAGTAGGGCCAAATAAGTCCATGTGTAGCAGCTCAAAAGGTTGAGATGTAGTCAAGATTGTCTTCGAGGGATGCTTGGCCCTGGTCATCTTTCTAGCTTCGCAGGCACCACATAGATGATCCTTCTTGAACTTAACGCCCTCGATACCCACGACATGCTTCTTCTTCGCGAGAGTGTGCAAGTCCTCATGCCAGCATGCCCTAGCCTTCGATGCCAAAGCCAGCACTCTGATGCTTTTGCTAGAAGACATACGGCCATCTGTGGTCCTGTTGAGAAATCTACCATATACAGATCATCTTTTCGATATCCTTCAAAGAATAGAGACTTGTCAGATTCCATTAGCACAAGGCACCGATATTTTCCAAATAGCACAATCATGTTTAAGTCACAAAGCATTGAGACAGACATGAGTTGAAACCAAGGGATTCAACAAGCATCACTTTATCCATGTGCTGATCCCTTGATATTGCAACTCTACCAGGACCCAATACCTTGCTTTTACCAGTGTCAGCAAATGTGATGTGACTTTTGTCTGATGGACGTAGCGTTGAATCCATCAGAAGACTTCGATCACCAGTCATGTGATTAGTGCATCCACTGTCCATAATCCATTTTGAAGTACGAGGTGTCATAGCCTACAGTGTAGTTTGGGGGATAGGCTTCACCAAGTGAGTTGTGAAGCAAACACATTTGACGAACAAGTGGAACACGGAAATTCAGATCTTGGTTAGGATAGATAGTGTCGGCGTTCTGGGAACGGGGGTCCCCAGACTTGCCTGCCTGCGGCCTGCGGTGTGGCTCAAGGGGCGGCCTAGCACGGCCCATATTCATCAGCACAAGCTCAAGACCCTCGCGAGGGGCCAAGCCTCGCGGGGTGGACGACAGGAAGCTTCCTCAGGCACGGCCTCGTCAGGCTGGCTCGCGAGGAGGCGGAGAGATCAAGGCGGGGTACCTCACGAGGTGCCCATGATGCAAGCCATGACGACCAAGGGCGCCATGCGGGCGCCAGCCCGCGCAGTGTCCTCCCTTTCCTCTTTGGTGCAAAGGGAGCAAGCGCAGGCGAGAGCATCAAGCAAAGGCATCCATTTCGGTGAAACAAGACCAAGACCGTCGCAACGGCAGGGAGGAAGTCATTGTGGAGCCCAAGCCGACATCATCACCGGAGCCTTTGACAGGCGAGGACCAGCTTTAGTCAGGATAAGTGTACTATATGTTCCCCTTAAAAATGGCCAATTGTTGGCGCCCTTCCCGCTCAATATTTGGGAAGAGGCCCAGGACTTTTGCCTATAAATAGGACTAGCCACCACAAGGTAGAGGCATGGAATCATAACCAGGAAACCAGTAGAAAGAGCGACTGAACTCCCCTAGCAGTTCATTGCACCAGCCAAGAGCAGACCCTCGCGAGGCTGTTCTTCCTTGTACTGTTCATCATCAGCCCAAGAGGCAATCCACCACACCACACACTAGAGTAGGGTATTACACCACAATGGTGGCCTGAACCAGTATAAACCCTGTGTCTCTTGTGTTATTCCTTTGATTGCTTAGATCCTAGCGAGGCGGTGAGGAGCAGGTAGGTAGAGGGCAAAATCACCGCGCGCACCCCAGTGTTCGAATCTGGAGGGTCTGCCGGAACCCGAAATCCGACATTTGGCGCGCCAGGTAGGGGTGCACCGGAATTCGTCTTCCGCCGCCATGTTCTTCACCGACCATCGCATCCATGTTAGACGCCCGTCGGGCCTGCGCCGAGCGCCGTGCCGCTCTCGCTTCCCGCGTTGCCCAGACGGCCCCCGTCGGCGGCCACCCCCGCCGTTTCCCGTTGCCTGCCGTCAACGCCGCCATCGGCCCGGCGGGGAACGAGCAGCAAGCATCGTCCCAGCATCCGTCCATGAGGCGAGATGGCCGCACTGCTACGCCCTCACTCGCCCCAGCTGGTTCTTCGTCCCGCGCACCCCGCGCGACCATGAAGGCTCGAGCTGCGCTCATCGCGGCAAACGAGCTCCTGCGCTACTGCCCAGTCGACGATGTCTACGAAGAGTGGCTCGACCGCGTCGCCGAGCTCGTCCGCGCCGCAGGGGGCTCCCCCGCGCCGTCCTTCTCGCTGCACCGCACCCCGCCCTGCGCGTGCAATGAAGCTCCAGGGGCGCCTCAGCCGCCTCCCCCTCAAGAAGGCGCCCTGGCCCCAAGGTGCATGGCCCCTATACGGAACCCACTCCGTTCGGCGCCACCGCAGCAAGAGCGGAGCTGCCAAGAGGTCCCTCGTCCCCAAGAAGCTGCCCGGGTGCTCCCCACTCCGGCCCATCGCGACCATGCTCCTGTTCTAGCACGCCAAGACCCAGCGTTGCTCCCAGCTGCAGCGCATGGGGGCCCGCAAGACCAAGCTCCTCATCACCAGAGGCCTTTCGTGGCCATAGCAGGCTGCCGCACCTTCACCACCGAGCTGCGCAGCGTCGCGTGGCCCTGCAAGTTTAATCCAGACCTGCCTCCTGTCTACGACGGCACGGCCGATCCTGCAGAGTTCCTCCAGCTCTACGACCTGGGCATCAAAGCCGCCAACGGGGACGAGAAGGTCATGGCGAATTGGTTTCCCATGGCGCTCAAGGACGGGGCCCGCACCTGGCTCCTGAACCTGGCTCCAGGCACGATCTCCTCCTGGGACGAGATGCGCACCCGTTTCATCGCCAACTTCCAAGGTACTCGCGACCGGCCACCTGCTGTGAGCGACATGCGCCGCATCAAGCAGCAACCAGGGGAGACCCTGTAGAAGTACATCCAGTGCTTCAACAACGCACGCCTCAAGATTCCCAAGGTGACCGAGGAGGCCATCATCTCAGCCTTCTCCGACGGTGTGCGTGACGTCAAGATGAAGGAGGAGCTGGCAATGCATGAAGATCTGTGCACTTCCTTGGAGCTGTTCAACTTGGCGACCAAGTGCGCTAGGGATGAGGAAGGGCGCCTTTCCCTCCTCGAGCTGCCAGCCGCAGACCCAGAGGAGAAGAAATCCAAGGCCAAGGACGTGAAGCGCAAGGGGGCTGCCGTGCTCGCGGCAGAACCAGACACCAAGCGGGGCAGAGATCAGCCCGAGTCTTTCAAGGGCAGCCGATACTGTGTGTACCACGACCTCCACACCCACAACACCAATGAATGCCAAGAGCTCCGAGCCGTGCGAGAAGGAAGGATCGGTCGACGCCTCGACCGCAATGATCGAGGCTATGGCCGAGGAGGAGGAAGGAACACATGACGCTGGGAAGACCGCGGCCCTCGCCAAGGGTGGCGCGACCGACCTCGCGAGGATCGCTGGCAGGATCAGCCTCGCGAGGGAGACTGGAGGGATCAACCTCGCGAGGATCGTCCGCAAGGAAACGGAGGCCTCCCTCCACTGCCACCGCAGCCAAGGAGAAACGAGGACCATCATCAGGACGAGGGGGTTGGGGGCTTCTAGGAGCCGCGCGCGATCGCTTGCATCCTGGGCGGAGCTCAAGCCCCAGCCTCTAAACGCATATTCAAGAAGTTCGCCCATGAAGTGAATGTAGTCCTCCCCAAGCTTGAAGCCACGCGCCCCCTCAGGTGGTCGGCGTGCGCCATCATGTTAAGCTCAGCGGATCAGCTCAAGTGTGCGGCCACAGCCGGAGTCCTCTCGATGCTTTGCTCCCCAGTCATCAGCAACGTGCAAGTCACCAGGACCCTCATCGACGGCGGGGTAGGTCTCAACGTCCTGTCCGTAGAGACATTCAACAACCTCCAAGTGCCTTACGATCAGCTTCAGCCAACCAAGCCTTTCTCCGGAGTCACCGATGGCTTCACGGTTCCGATTGGGCAGGTCCGCCTCCCTGTCACCTTCGGGGCGCGCAACAACTACCACACCGAGCTTATCGACTTCGACGTCGCCCACATTCGCCTGCCGTACATCGCCATCCTCGGCTACCCAGCTCTCGCCAAGTTCATGGCCGTGACTCATCACGGCTACAATGTCCTCAAGATTCCAGGAAGCGGTGGAGTCATCACGGTGCCTTGTGAAGAAAGAGACACAGTGTTGTAACACCCACGATGCGGCTATATCTCCCACGTGTCGGAGCACGACTTAGAGGCATAACCGCATAGTGGTTTAGTCGCAAGAAGGGTCATCTTCACACAATCCCATGTAATGAACAAGAATGGGATAAAGAGAGTTGGCTTACAATCGCCACTTCAAACAATACATAAATTAAGATCATACATCATTCAAATACACTCATAGACCGGCTACGGTCAAGTTCAAATGAAAAGAAGACAACCCCAAATGCTAGATCCCCGATCGTTCCGACTGGGCACCTCTACTGATCATCTGGAAACGATACATAGTAACGACCAAGGGCCTCATCAAATTCCCACTTTAGCTCAGTTGCGCCATCTGCGCCAGTATCCTCGGCACCTGCATCTGTTTTGGTAGAATATGTGAGTCACGAGGACTCAGCAATCTCACACCCGCGAGATCAAGACTATTTAAGCTCATAGGTAGGTAAGGGGTAATATGGTGGAGCTGCAGCAAGCACTAAGCGAATATGGTGGCTAACATACGCAAGTGAGAGCAAGAAGAGAAGCAACGCGTCGGTCGAGAAGCTAGAAGCGATCAAGAAGTGATCCTGAAACTACTTACGTCAAGCATAACTCAAACCGTGTTCACTTCCCGGACTCCGCCGAGAAGAGACCATCACGGCTAGACACACGGTTGGTGCATTTTAATGAAGTCAAGTGTCAAGTTATCTACAACCGGACATTAACAAATTCCCATCTGCCTCATAACCGCGGGCATGGCTTTCGAAAGATTATATACCCTGTAGGGGTGTCCCAACTCAGCCCATCACAAGCTCTCACGGTCAACGAAGGAATAGACCTACTCCCGGGAAGACCCGATCAGTCTCGGAATCCCGGTTCGCAAAACATTTCGACAATGGTAAAACAAGACCAGCAAAGCCACCCGAAGTGCCGACAAATCCCGATAGGAGCTGCACATATCTCGTTCTCAGGGCACACCGGATGAACACTACGTACAACTAGAACCAGCCCTCAAGTTTCCCCGAGGTGGCGCTGCAAGTGGCTCTAGTTTGGACCAACACTCAGAGGAGCACT
>NC_041387.1:111474279-111478811 GCF_002162155.2 Triticum dicoccoides | reverse complement strand
GTAATAAAGATGACCCTTGGGCTCGCGAAAACCCAAGGGAAAGGGCTTAGGTGGCAAATGGTAAAACCAAGGTTGGGCCTTGCTGGAGGAGTTTTATTCAAAGCGAACTGTTAAGGGGGTCCCATAACTCACCCAACCGTGTAAGGAACGCAAAATCAAGGAACATAACACCGGTATCACGGAAACTAGGGCGGCAAGAGTGGAACAAGTCACCGGGCATAAGGCCGAGCCTTCCACCCTTTACCAAGTATATAAGGTGCATTAATTTAAACAGGAGATATTGTGATATCCCAAAATATCCGTGTTCCGACCAGGAACAAACTTCATCTTCACCTGCAGCTAACAGTGCTATAAGAGGGGCTGAGCAAAAGCGGTGACATAGCCAATCAACGGTTGCTAGGACATGATGGTTACAGGTTTGACATGGCAAAAGGTAGGCATGGTAAACAAAGGCAGGTAGGGCTAACAAAGCGACAGAGCGAGTACTAGCAAGCAAAGATAGAAATGATTTCGGAGGTATGATCATCTTGCCTGCAAGGTTCTCAGAGTTGTCGAAGGCTGGATCCTCGTAAGCGTACTCAACAGGTTCCTCGTGCACGTACTCGTCTCCCGGCTCTACCCAAAGCAAGAACACAAGCAAGGAACCACAATAAATCACGCTGCAATGCATAAGCAACATGATACAATACATGTCATGATATGCGAGATGTGGTATGCAATGCATATGCATGCTTTGGGAGGAAAAAGGATGAACAAGGCATCAACTTGGCAAACCAAGTATGCCGCTGGAAAGATGAGATGATTTCGGTTGAAATCGATATACAGATCACCGGATTCGGATGCACGGTTTGCAAATGGCAAGCATGGCACAAAGCTACGATTAACAACACGATGCTACTTAGCATGCAACAAGAAACTATGCTACAGCACCCCAACATGAAAACAAAGCATATGGCAATGATCTACAGGAGATGCTTTACAAAAGAGGAACACTGAGCTACGGCTAAATCACATCATAACAGGTTCAAACAAGCATGGAGAAGGTGCAAAAATTATCAGGCTGGACATGGCATAAATAACAGCACGAAGCAATGTTCAGAGCAGGTTATCAACATGCTACAGGAACTTATAATAGCAAAATAAGACATGGCATGAATCTACTCAAAGCATAGATCAAAAGTCCCTTACTGACCATAAGCCAAAAAGGATCAAAAAATATGATGGCACCCACGTAAACATATCAAGTTTCGTTAACAGATTTCAGCAAACAAAGCATGGCATTGAAATAATTATGAAGGCACCTTCGCGAGCTCGATGCACTCACTACAGAGCTCCTCATGATAAACTAAGCATACATCCATCAAGAAGACATGACATAGAAGCTATACATGGCAAGAAACAACATCATAGCATATCCGGATCAACTACAACAACCTCGGCCAAATTGAATAACATGTAAACAATCTGCCAGGAAACATTTTGAAGCAAACGTAGAGCACGAAAAGGATATGCTGGACTACTCCATAATTGCAACCAGGACCATGGATGGATAGAGTAAAACCATGTTTTCAAAACACCTTACTGAAGTATCTTAAATTACGCATGGATCTCTCTATAGCAACATGTTTACATGGCATCAAAATTACAGCAGAAGAAGAACTAAAATCAGCATTAACACGAAGCCTAGTTTGCATGCTTGTGCTAGTCACCACATTGATCACAAAAATACATGGTAAGAACCTCTGTAGAGAAGACATAGCCTAGTTCAAAACACATTTAGGGACCAAGTCCATAGGATGCACACATCAATCGTGGCAAAAATGACAAAAGAGCTCGTGCTGATAAGATTCTGAAACTAACAATATGAAGCCCTCTTCCAACAGCATTTCGGGCATCAATATGACCTCAAATACAAATGATGCAATGGAATCAAATGATGTACTCTTTGAGGCGAACAATTTGACATATTACACGCCTAAAACGGAGCTACGAGTGCGAAGATGTGATGCGATGAACATGCAACAAAAATTATCACAGAAAAATGACTTGGACGATTTCGGGGGGGAGAAGAAGTCAACCGCGGGCTCGATCTGGATCTGGCCGGATCCGAGCCTCGCCGGAGTCGGAGTGGGTTCGTCGGGGGAGAGGCCGGAGGAGGGCACCGGCGGCGAGATCCAGCCTGGGCGCGGGAGGCGCGGCCGCGGGACGGTGGGGCGGAGGACTCGGGCGGCGGCGGTGCCTGGCGGCCGGAGGCGGCGCGGAGGAGAGCCGGCATCGGCGGGCGGCGACCGGGCGAGGCGGACGGTGGCGCGAAGGCCGGCGGCGGCGGCTGAGGCGGACGGCGGGCGGACGTAGCCCGGGCGCGCGGGCCGGGAGGGCCCCGCCTGGGCCCGGCGGGCCTGCGCGGGAGGCGGCGGCGATGTGGGCGCGGCTGCCCATGTGGCGAGCTCCGATTCGCCGGGGCGCGGCGGCGGACGCGTCCGGTCCGATCCGGACGTGTCCGGCGGCGCGGAGGGGGAATTTCGCTAGGGTTTCGTCCGGAAATTCGGAGGGGGAGGCATATTTATAGGTAGAGGGAGCTAGGAGTGTCCAAACGAGGTGCGGTTTTCGCCCACACGATCGTGATCGAACGACCGAGAGCATGGAGGGGAGTTAGATGGGTTATTTGGCTGTTTTGGAGGGGTGTTGGGCTGCAACTTAAAAGAGGCCTTTGCGGATATGCGGATAACCGTTGGAGTACCAAACGAGCTCCAAATGACCCGAAACTTGACAGGTGGTCTACCGGTGCTATACCAGGGCCACTTGGCAAGGCTCGATCCATTCCGAGAACGTTCAACACCCGCACACGAAAAGAGACAAGAGGGGTGCGCCGGTGCATGTGGGAGTGTCGGATTGCGAAACGGACAACGGGGAAAATGCTCGGATGCATGAGACGAACACGTATGCAAAATGAAATGCACATGATGACATGATATGATATGCATGACATGAATAAAATACAAAACAAAAGACAAAACCCAACCACGGAGGGAAAATCATATCACATAGCCGAAAATGGCAAGAGTTGGAGTTACAAAGATGGAAAGTTACATCCGGGGTGTTACAAGTGTGCTCCCTGGAACGAGCTTTACAGGCCGCATCACTTGAAGACCCAGATCGCGGGTGCGGGAGGCTCCCTGAGTCTGCCCCCAAGAAGAAGAAGACATCACCAGGCCCGACCCCTCAAGAGGCAGGCCCCTCAGGGTCTGCTCCTGCTCAGGGGGAACCTCCTTCTGTCGCATAGGGAGGCGCGCTCGACGCCCTCCTCAAGCAAGGCTCGGGGGCTCCCTCCTAGAGGGCCACCGACCTTGCTAAGGTCACGAGGGAGGCGCTTGGGCACCACTTGGAGGCATGTTTCAAAACACGTTTCCTTCAGGAAGGAGAAAGGCGAGGAGGGCCAAACCCTCAGGAGTTCGTTAGTCAGATCACGCAGAAGTTGCAGGAGTCAAGAGTCATGAATGGCAGCCGCCGCTTAACCGCCGCAGCTCCCCATCCAGGCGATGATGGTGGGCTGCACATCTGCATCGACATCCCAGGGCTCAACCGAGCCGCCTCTCAGGGGCGCTTCTGGCCCTCACTCGTGGGGCCCTGCGAAGGCCCACCCCACAGCTACGTTCGCATGCCCTACGGCTTGCCGAACGCGGCTTCTGTGCGCCAGTGCCTCATGAGAAGCATCCTAGAGGCTCAGGATGCCAGGCATTCCGCAGTCCTAGCAGAGATGGAGACGGTTCGCGAGGAGCCACCAGCGCCTCCGGAACCTCCCGAGGCTCCTGGGACTGGGGGCTTGTGAAGACCGGCTTCCGCAGACCAGGACGTCCGCTACTTCAACACCCCTTCATCGTCAACACTATCAGGTGACATCTTTCAAGTTTCATTTCCAGCTGGGAGCGCCCCCAGGGCTGCATTATTCCCAGGCCGCGTGGGTCCGTCCCTGTGGCATGTATCCCCTTTTTTACTTTATGTTCCTAGATTACATTGTTGGGGGCGCCCCACGGGCTGCACCGTCCCCGAGTCGCTCGGGTCAGACCCAGCGGCATGTACCCCTCTTGCGTTTATTTTCGGGACACGCATTCGACCCATCATGCTTGTTATTTGATGCCTGTCCGCGGCACCTCTTCTTCCTTCATGTCGGCCGATTGCACGTTAAAGGGGGTGGTACCTGAGCATCGCGATTCAGGGCTCCTACTGGCTCTCTAGACCTCACCCTCTAGCTTTGTCCACGGCATCGCGACCTGGCAAACCAGCGACAGCTGAGGCTCGCTCGAGGGCCGGGACCCGAGGACGTAGAGCGTCGACATCTAACCAAGCTTGCACGTTAAAGGGGGGTGCCCGAGCATCGCGACTCAGGGCTCCTACTCGCTCTCCAGCCCTCACCCTCTGGCTTTGTCCACGGCATCGCAACCTGGCAAACCAGCAACGGCTGAGACTTGCTCGAGGGCCGGGACCCGAGGACGTAGAGCATCGACATCTAACCAAGCTTGCGCGTTAAATGG
>NC_041387.1:111460890-111473808 GCF_002162155.2 Triticum dicoccoides | reverse complement strand
ATTGCGACCTGGCAAACCAGCGACGGCTGAGACCCGCTCGAGGGTTGAGACCCGAGGACGTAGAGTGTCGACATCTAACCAAGCTTGCGCATTAAAGGGGGGGGGTACCTGAGCATAACGACTCAGGGCTCCTACTGGCTCTCCAGCCCTCACCCTCTGGCTTTGTCCATGGCATCGCGACCTGGCAAACCAGCGATGACTGAGACCCGCTCGAGGGCCAGGATCCGAGGACGTAGAGCATCGGCATATAGCCAAATTTGCAGGAACACATCACAAGTTAAGGCCCAGTGCCAGGCGCAACCCGCCTTGAGGTAGGTCCCCGTGAGTCCCGCGCTGGCTCACTAGTGCCTAGATACACCTCCTCATGCCCTACCGTGCCGGCCACGTGTCAGGGCGGGGCTGTACACGCCCTGGGGGCTCCTCCCGGAGGGGAGCCCCCTCCCACGCATCAGTGGAAGCACCATGTTGCGCGCTGGCTATCGACACTGCCGAGGAGCGGCTATGCCCATACACATACGGAAGTGCTATGCTCCCCGTTGGTGATAAACAACTGAGGGTGGCCCCCGGCCGCATCAAGCTCAGGGAGCCCAGAGCTCAGTGTCTGGCCTCATCGCAACGCCTCCCCTCGGGAGTGCTGCGCAAGGGGGCTGGGCATGGGGGCTGCGCCTGGGTCACGCCCAGATGTACGCCACCCAGCCAGGCCCCTCGGGCCTGGTTCATCGCACGTCTCTCTCCCGAGCGGAGCCAAGGTACGAAGGCCGTTTGAGCGTCAAGGGGGACTCCTGAGCATCGCGACTCAGGAGCCTAACTGGTCACGTAGCCCCTCACTCCTTCGTTCCGAAAGGCTAATGGCGGTTGAGGTATGCGCGGGGCCGGGCTCTGCAGACGTAGAATGGTAGATTCACCCACACATCTCACCTCCCTACTTGCTGTTCGTGCGCCAAGGGGGACTCCTGAGCATCACGACTCAGGAGCCTAACTTGTCACGTAGCCCCTCACTCCTTAGTCCCGTCCTGGTTTCCGGTCGGGGCTAACGGCGGCTGAGGTATGCGCGGGGCCGGGCTCTGCCGGCGTAGAACATAAGCAAGTAGGAAGAGCGCAAACCTCAAGGAATTCAAAAGCAAATATTACAGTCCATAACTGTTATCACGACACCAAACGCAAGTTTAAACGCCTCCCCGAGGCATGATGCATGTTGCAGGAGCTGAAAGCAGGACAGGAGCCACGACGGAGTCATTTGTTGGCAGCGGAGCTGCACGGAGCGGGTTCGCCTCGTGAAGCCGCGGGACCGGCAGCGCCTCGCTTCGGCTTGGTGCTGAAGGCCCGGAACTTCGACAGCAGAGCCTCCACACGACCCTTCACAGCCTCAGCAGCGGCAAGCTCGCCGGTCGCTAGCTCCAGCAGGCTATCGAGGCCGATGTTGGGATCGCGAAGGTAGACGTGGGTAAGGACCCGCGTCAGTGCTGCAGAAGACAGGACACGCGCCTCGGCCTCAGCCGTAGGGCCAAGGCCAAGGGTGACATCTTCAAGAGCACGAACCAGGAAGGGGAGCAGCTTGGCGGGGCCGTCCCGGCGCCGGCCAGCGGGCTTTCCAGGCCGCTGTCGTAAAGCGACCTCAGCAAGGTGCGAGCCTTCACCTCCATCTCCGTGAAGGACCCGTGCCTTGCCGTCCAGCTCGACCTTCCACGCCTCCAACTCCTGCTCTAGTGCGCCTAGGTGGTCATGGCGCTTGTTAAGCTTGGCGTCTTGGTCCTTGATGGCTGCCTCGCGAGCCTTCATGTCTTCTTCCTTCTCTTGGCGGATGCGGACCTCCCTGGCAAGCAGGTCCCGCAGGCCCTGCAGTTCGCTCTCCAGCGCCTTGCAATGACCTCGGGCATCAGCCGCCTCCCCCAAGGCGGCGTCGTGAGTGGCCTTCGCCCCAAGGACGACCTGCTTCTCCTCGTCGCAGGCCGTCAAGGCCTGAACCAGCGCCCCTCGAATCGAAGCGTCGGAGCAAATCCAGCCAGAAGCCAGCTCCAAGCGCCCATCCACCAAGCGAGGGTCGGCGCCCAGAAGATCTTGTCGCAGTCGGTCCAGTTCAACAGCAGCACGATCCAGGATAGTGGGAGGAGTCAGAGAGACACCAGTTGGTGGAGTAGGAGGGGAGGACGACAGCGTAACCACAGTATCCTAAGGCAGGACCTACTGCGCCCCAATGGCGGTGGCGGTGGCGTCAGGCAAGGATACCTCAGGAGTCGCTTGGGCCATGGGGGCTGAGGTCGCCCCAGCCAGCTCCACCAGGCCTCACTTGGTCCATGGGGGCTGAGCCCGTGCCTTGCAGTCACCTCCTTTCGTGGGCACAGGCGCTGCCCCAGGCGGAACCTTAGGAGCCCCCTTCGGCTTCTTCGCCGCAGGCGCCAACCTAGCCAAGAGATGCATACGTCAAGCCTCAGCGACAAAGCAAGGAATAAAACAAGAATCAAGCACTTACTGGTCATCGCTCACGAGCTCGAGCAACCTCTGGCCATACTTGAAGCCCGAGAGCCGGCTGCAGGGATCAGCCTCGAGAGGCTCGGGAGCAGGAGGCGTGTCTACGGATCGCCTCGGAGCTGGGGCAGACCCGCGGGGGACCAGCCCAGTCCTGGCCTTCTTCGAGATCAGGGGCAAGCTCTCGCCACCCCGCTCGTCGTCATCCTCGTCGTCGCTCGGCAAGAGGCGGAGAGTGCGGGACCTGCGCTGGGGGAGAGGCGCTCTCGAATCCCCGTCGGTAGCCTCGGAGTAAGGCCCTCCTTCCCGCTCCTCTTCTTCCTCCTCTTTGCTGGAGTCGCCGGAGGACACGTTCACCGTCGCCAGGGCCGCTGGGTCCTCGGGAACCTCTGTGGGCACGGGCCTGTCCCCATTGAAGACGGGCATAGAGTCCAGCACCTTCTCCCAATCATCTCGAAGGAACAAGGGTACGGGGGTGCCCTACAGCCTCGCCACGTCTCCCCCGACCAAAGATTGGAGGACCGCGGCCAGATCTTCGTCGGCCAAGACTGCGGGGCTCGGGCGGGGCCTCCACAGCGGAAGAGAGTACTTACGAAGCGGGGCTACCTGGTGCTCCAGGAACTCCCTCAGGAGCGACGCACCAGTCAGCTTCGCCGCCGCCATGTTGCCCGGCCTCAGATCCGCGTCCATCTTCTCCAACACCTGCTTCGCGCGGGGGTCCATGAGCTCCGCACGAGACCAGTCATCAGAGCTCATGGGCTGTTACGTGGGCAGAATCAGCCGGGGGTGGATGCGCCCAGCATCTACCATGACCCACTTGCTCATGAAGCCCTCAATCCTCTTCCCGGGCTTCGAGATGGTGTTGGAGCCGCCATACGCGACAAAGCTCGCTCACGCAGAGATAGGACCACGAGAGGTCCGGAGGGAGAAGTAGTGGCGCAGCAAGGCCACAGAGGGCTGCACTCCGACATGAGCCTCACAATAGTAGGCAAAGATCCCTAGAAGAAGAACATAGTTGGGGTGGAGATGCAGAACTTGCAGGTCGTAATGGCGGAGGACAGAGAAGAAAAACTCAGAAAAGGGAGGCACCCGACCGGCAACAATGGCACTTACAAAGAGCAGATAGAAGGTGCTCCCTTGCCCCTGGGGAAGGGCGGGGCCGGCCTTGAATACCTTCGCCCTATTGATGCCTTGCGCCGCCACCATCTGGCGCACCCGGGCAAGGCTCGCCTCCGACACGTTCGGCGAGTCCAAGGTGGGCGAGAACCAAGCTTCGGCCGGGGTCTGGCGAGGCGCCATGTCTTGCTAGGGTGCGCGGTCGAAGTAGATCTGAAGATTTCGGTGGCAGAAAGGAAGGGCGCAAGAAAGGGGATCTGGGCAATGACCGGAGGAAGCAAGGGAAGCAAAGCCTAGGCGGATGCCGCTCTTTTGACGATTCGCGCAGTTGCGGAGGCACCCACGTCCAACCAACCGCCACGCGGTGCCCAAGGCCACATGCTATTAGGGCCCGCGGCGCTTCGCACTTGCCCCTTCGCTTCTCTGCTCAGCCTAGTCCCGGCGCGCCTTGGGCCCGGGGGATACTGTCGGCATTCTGGGAACGGGGGTCCCCAGACTTGCCTGCCTCCGGCCTGTGGCATGTCTCAAGGGGCGGCCTAGCACGACCCACATTTATCAGCACAAGCTCAAGACCCTCACGAGGGGCCAAGCCTCGCGGGGTGGACGACAGGAAGCTTCCTCAAGCATGGCCTCGTCAGGCTGGCTCACGAGGAGGCGGAGAGATCAAGGCAGGGTACCTCAAGAGGTGCCCATGACGCAAGCCATGACGACCAGGGGCGCTAGGCGAGCGCCAGCCCGCGCAGTGTCCTCCCTTTCGTCTTTGGTGCAAAGGGAGCAAGCGCAGGCGAGAGCATTAAGCAAAGGCATCCATTTCGGTGCAACAAGACCAAGAACATCGCAACGGCAGGGAGGAAGTCATTTTGGAGCCCAAGCCGGCGTCACCATGGGAGCCTTTGACAGGCGAGGACCAACTTTAGTCAGGATAAGTGTACTATATGTTCCCCTTCAAAATGGCCAATTGTTGGCGCCCTTCCCGCTCAATATTTGGGAAGAAGCCGAGGGCCTTTGCCTATAAATAGGACTAGCCACCACAAGGTAGAGGCATGGAATCATCACCAGGAAACCAGTAGAAAGAGCGACTGAACTCCCCTAGCAGTTCATCGCACCAGCCAAGAACAGACCCTCGCGAGGTTGTTCTTCCTTGTACTGTTCATCATCAGCCCAAGAGGCAATCCACCACACCACACACTGGAGTAGGGTATTACACCACAATGGTGGCCTGAACCAGTATAAACCCTGTGTCTCTTGTGTTGTTCCTTTGATTGCTTAGATCCTAGCAAGGCAGTGAGGAGCAGGTAGGTAGAGGGAGAAATCACCACGCGCACCCCAGTGTTCGAATATAGAGGGTCTGCCAGAACCCAAAATCCGACAGATAGGATGAGTGTCGAGGAATCCCGGAACAAAATACATAGTAAGACCATTTGGGCATTTTATCTTGCGCCCCACAAGATGTTTAAGGTCCCCAGCATTTGTTTGGGACACCTTAGTTTTCCGGCTGGAGACCTTTCCCTGCAAAAGAGAGTTAAGTTTTCTTAACCACCCACATTTTCAGGGGTGTCTTACAAGCAATGAGTCTAAGTGCAGCATCTGAGAATTTCAGCTTTGGAGCCCTAGTAAATAGCCTTGCAGGGGGTGAATAATACTCATATGAATAAGCAGAAAAGTTCTTAGTTCTATGAACATAGAGGTTTGATGAAACACGCTCATATTCATGGGTCTGAGTATGATTTCCCTACAAAACATTGACGTTAGGGTGACTCAGAAGAGTCCACGGTCTGTATGAAGCTTTAGGACCATATGAAGCCTTTGGTATGGGGTTTGTCTTCTTCATAGGTGGTGTCATGATGACATTCACTGGAAGATTCTCAAGACAACTTTTAGGTACCCATATCTTCTTCATAGGTGGTCCATTCCTGCAGTTAGTACCAATATACCTAGCAAATACTTCACCATTCTGATTCTTAAACAGTTTATAGTTTGCATCAAAGGATTCATCAATGATAATGGGGTTAGCACAAGTGAAGCGAGATAAGATGGATGGATCTACTGAACGTTCCTTTGTAGCAACCCATGTGGTTTTGGGGCACTGCTCAGGCTTCCAGTACAACCCATCAACATTCATTTTCCTCTCGAACCCAACACCCTCTTTGCTAGGGTTTTGGTTCAGAATCTGCTTTTTCAGGACACCACATAATGTTTGATGCCCTTTGAGACTTTTGTACATCCCTGTCTCAAGCAGTGTCTTCAACCTGGCATTCTCATCAACAATAGTAGTGGTATCCTCAACAGAGGGGTTAGTTACCGCATCAGCAGTTGAAGATATTGCAATAGGAGTAGCGGTAGAACATTCAGCAATAGAGGCAGCGTTATCACACTCAATGCATTTTAGGCATGGTGGTTCAAGTCCTTCCTGAGTGGGACTAATCTGTTGAGCGCGAAGTGACTCGTTCTCTTTTTGAAGATCTTCATGAGCCGATCTCAATTTCTCAAGTTCCTGCTTCCTTTGATGATAATCATAGGAAAGCTTTTCATGAGAAGTTGAGAGCGATTCATGTCGACCTTCAAGTTCCTGGTACTTCAAATGAAGATTTTTGATATCTTGAATTAAGGAATGAGACTTGGTCATTTCCGCGTCCAACAGGTCATCACTTTTGTCTAACAGTTTTTGAGTATGTTCCATAACTTTCTGTTGTTCAGTTGCAATTTTAGCAAGTGTTTTGTAACTAGGTTTGGATTCACCATCAGAGTCATCTTCACTAGATGTTTGAAAGTAAGAATCACATGATTTTACCTTGGCACCATGTGCCATGAAGCAGTAGGTGGGAGGCGAGTCGTCCTTGTCATTATCATCAGTGTTGGTGACGGAGCCATTTTCTTCAGTGTTGAAGATGGACTTGGCGACGTAGGCTGTAGCTAGAGCTGGACTCGCAACACTAGAGTCAGACTCTTCCTCAGACTCCACCTCCGCCTCCTAAGAAGCAGACTCCTCCTCTGAATCCATTTCCTTGCCAACAAAAGCACGGGCCTTGCCAGATGAGCTCTTCTTGTGTGATGAAGACTTGGAAGAAGACTTGGAAGAAGATTTTGAGGATTTCTTCTTCTTCTTGTCATCAGAATCATATTCTTTGTTCCTTTTCTTCTTCTTCTCATTGTCCCACTATGGACACTCAGAGATGTAGTGACCAGGTTTCCTGCACTTGTGGCAGGTTCTCTTCTTGTGGTCAGAGGCTTCATCATTCCTTGAGCTGGATCGTGAAGACTTTCTGAAGCCTTTCTTCTTGGTGAATTTCAGGAACTTCTTCACAAGCATGGCAATCTCCTTTCCAATGTCTTGAGGATCACCAGAACTGCAGTCAGATTCTTCTTCAGATGAGGAAGCAGCAGCCTTTGCCTTCAAAGCGCGAGTTCGGCCATAGTTGGGGCCATAGATATCTCGTTTCTTAGATAGTTGGTACTCATGTGTGTTGAGCCTCTCGAGTATGTCAGACGGATCGAGTGTCTTGAAGTGAGGGCGTTCTTGTATCATCAGGGCTAAGGTGTCAAATGAGCTGTCAAGAGATCTTAGTAGTGTCTTCACTATTTCATGCCTCGTGATCTTAGTGGCACCGAGAGCTTGGAGCTCATTTATGATATCAGTGAGGCGATCAAATGTAAGCTGGACATTCTCATTGTCGTGTCTCTTGATGCGGTTGAAGAGGTTGCGGAGATGTCAGGACCCCAACTCGATGTCACATCGATCTAGCTTGTAACACCTCATATCACTTTGCGGCCTCACGCACGGTATCCCCACGGGTGTTGCCTTACCTTTTCCCGGGACCGTTTGCGCCTTTTGGCTCACGTATATGATAGTGTCGCTAGCATCCATATGATAAGGAGCCCGGGCTGACATGACCAGTTGTAAACCCAAAGTGGCACAGACCTACAGGGACAGGCATCCATGACCCAGCCTCGAACGTGTCGGTCATCAGCAAGTGGGTCCGGGCTGTAGCACTGGGCTAGTAGGACTCCGGTAAACCGGGCTCTAGCGGGCTAACAGGACTCCGGTACTCAATGCGTGACATTTCCCCGAAGGGACAGACACAGGAACGAAGAAGGACACATGCCGGCCAGCCTAAGTGTTCCAGAGCAGTAGCAAGCTACCATGGCTCAGCGGTAACACTAGGAGACATTTCCCGGTAAGAGAGGCTACTAAAGATAAACAACTAGATAGTCAGATCCCACACATACCAAGCATTTCAATATCATACACACAATATGCTCGATATGCGCAAATACAATATGGCATCACAACATGACTCTACGACACAAGTACTTTATTTAAGGCTCAGAGAGCCATACATAACATACACATAGGTACGGGTCACACGACCCAGCATTCAAGTCATACAGTCATACAAACCAGCAACGGAAGTAACTTGTTTGAGTATAGACAACTAGTAAAATAAAAGAGGCTTGGAAAGCCTAGCTATACTACGTGGTCCTTCACAAGCTCAGGATCACCACCTGGGCCTTAGCCTACTCATTGATGTCAACGTCTACGAAGAACCCATCAGAAGGGGTTGCAGCGTCTTCTGTAAAAATGTAAATTATAGCAACATGAGTACAAAGGTACTCAGCAAGACTTACATCAGATCCTACATACATGCACATTATCAAGAAGGGTTGGTGGAGTTGTTGCAGCAAGCCAGCTTTGACTCTTGGCTAGGCTATCCTACGAGACTTCAACTTGAAATGGTTTTGCGCACACGAGTCCACTACTCACCACTTCAATACACTACCGAGGATCCACCTCCGTCTTCCTACGGAAGAGCCATCCTCGGCACTCACACTTATCTTGAGGCTTTTAGTAGTTTCCATTTACTTGTCTATGAACTGTATAGGCAACCAAGTAGTCCTTTACCGCGGACGCGGCTATTCGAATAGATTATGTTAACCCTGCAGGGGTGTACTTCTTCATACACGCTCTCACCACTTACCGTCGTTTACACGACATGTACTTGGCAACCTTCAAGCGGAAGCCCAACGTGGGTGTCGGCCATGACCTACCTAATCACCTAAGTCTCCAATCCAGGTTTATCGCCTATCCAGGTTCCATCCGCAGGGAGTCCGGCTGAGGTTTCCCATACGGCCCCGAACGATGTGTACAGGGGTCCGTGACACCTAACGGGTGCTCGGTATCCCCGGCCACGTACCTACCGCATCACAGCCCACCCCTACGGTCAGCGCTGTCCACGGCCTCCAGTAGGCTACAAACACCAGAAACTACTTGCAACTCCTAGACGGAGAACTAGGGTGAATAAGAAGCCGAGAGGGTCCATTGGTTTCGGGCCCAATGCATGGTAGTAGCTGATTCTTAAATCACACATACAGATCTCAGTGCTTAAGGTTGGCTTCAATGAAACAACCCACCATGTACTCCTACATGGCCTCTCATCGATACCTTTACCAAATCGTGTTCACCACACCACTCTCATTACCGACATAATCATTTCACTCTAGCCCATCACCCAGATGAACCAGACCTGACACGACTCTAAGCATAGCAGGCATAGCAAGGTAGGAATAACACATACATATGGCTCAATCAACTCCTACACATGCTAGTGGGTTTCATCTAGTTATTGTGGCAATGACAGGTCATGCAGAGGAAATGGGTTCAACTACCGTAGCACACAGCAGTTTGAAATGCGTTGTCTTAATGCAGTAAAAGAGAGCAGTAGCGAGAACATGGGATTGTATCGATATGATCAAATGGTTGGTTGCTTGCCTGATGGTTTGATGCACTGATACGGTTCTTCGTTAGGGTAATCACGGTACTCCTCTGTCAGGACCCTGACTCAATGTCACATCGATCTAGCCTGTAACACCTCATATCACTTTGCGGCCTCACGCACGGTATTCCCACGGGTGTCGCCTTACCTTTCCCCAGGACCATTTGCGCCTTTTGGCTCACGTATATGATGATGTCGCTAGCATCCATATGATAAGGAGCCCGGGCTGACATGACTAGTCGTAAACCCAAAGTGGCACAGACTTACAGGGACAGGCATCCATGACCCAGCATCGAACGTGTCGGTCATCAGCGGGTGAATCCAGGCTGTAGCACTGGGCTAGCAGGACTCCGGTGAACCGGGCTGTAGCGGGCTAACAGGACTCCGGTATTCATCGCGTGACATTTCCCCGAAGGGACAGACACAGGAACGAAGAAGGACACATGCCGGCCAGCTTAAGTGTTCCGGAGCAGTAGCAAGCTACCATGGCTCAGTGGAAACACTAGGAGACATTTCCCGGTAAGAGAGGCTACTAAGGATAAACAACTAGATAGCCAGATCCCACACATACCAAGCATTTCAATAACATACACACAATATGCTCGATATGTGCAAATACAACATGGCATCACAACATGACTCTACGACTCAAGTATTTATTCATTAGGCTCCGAGGAGCGGGATATTACAAACATGAGTCTCACGACCCAACATTCAGAGCATACAAATCAAAGCACAAGCGGAAGCTATCATGTCTGAGTACAGACATCTATAAATGAAAAAAAAGGCTGAGAAGCCTGACTATCTACCAGATCCTGCCGAGGGCACAAGATCGTAGCTGTGGTAACAAGCTAAATGTCGAAGTCCACGCGAAACTACTAGCGAGACCGAAGTCTCTCTGCAAAAACATAAAATAGGCAAACGTGAGTACAAATGTACCCAGCAAGACTTACATCAGAACTAACTACATATGCATCATTATCAACAAAGGGGATGGTGGGGTTTAACTACAGCAAGCCAGCTTTGACTCGATGGCTATCCTGAACTACGACTGCAAGTAACTCTTTGAGGTGGCGCACACGAGTCCACATATTCACCATATCAATACACCACTATGGATCCGCTCCCGTCTCCCTGCGAGAACGCCAACCATAGCACTCACGCTTATCTTGCGTATTTTAGAGTATCCACTTTCACTTGTCTATGAACTGATATAAGCAACCCAGAAGTCCTTTACCGCGGACACGGCTATTCGAATAGATGATATTAACCCTGCAGGGGTGTACTTCTTCATACATGTTTCCACCACTTAGCGTCTGCACACGACATGTGCTCGGCAGACTTCAAGCGAAAGCCGACGTGGGTGTAGACCACGACCTACCTAAACACTCAAGTCTCTAGTCCAGGTTTATCGCCTATTCGGGTTCCATCCATGAGGAGATCCGGCCGGAGTTTCGCTCACAGCCCCAAACGATGTGAACAGGGTTCCGTGACACTAAACGGGCGCCCGGTATACCCGGCCACGTGCCTACCGCATCACAGCCCACCCCTACGGTTAGCGCTGTCCACGGCCTCCAGCATACTACAAACACCAGAAACTACTTGCAACTCCTGGACAGAGGACAAGGGTGAATAAGAAGTCGAGCGGGGTCATATTTCAGGGCCCAATGTATGGTAGTAGCTGAATCATGGATCACAAACACAGAACTCAGTTCCTGAGGACGGCTTCAATGAGACAACCCACCATGTACTCCTACATGGCCTCTCACCGCTACCTTTACCAAATCGTGTTCACACGCTTAGCTCACACACCGTAGGACATGTTCACACACCTCTGATTCATCCCCGATGAATCAGACCTGACTCAACTCCAAGCAGTAGCAGGCATGACAAACAAACATGAATGAGTATGCACAACAGGGCTCAAACAACTCCTACTCATACTAGTGGGTTTCATCTATTTACTGTGGATCGACAGGTCATGCAAAGGATAAAGGGGTTCAACTACCGCAGCATGTAACAGTTGAATCGGTGTTGTCCTAATGCAGTAAAAGAGAGCAGGAGCGAGAGAGTGGGATTTTATCGGAATGAACAAGGGGGTTTTGCTTGCCTGGCACTTCTGAAGATAGCATTGAGTCTTCATCAGTGGCAACGATCACATCATCGGTATCACGTCTATCGAGAGGGGACAAATACCAGCAACACAGAAGGGAACACGATCAATGCAATGCACAATATGATGCATGAATGTGACATGGCAATATGATGTGATTTGAGCTAATGCACCTAGCTATGATTTAAATGAAGTTGGTTTGAATACAAGATTCAAATTCAACCTCCATATGTGATTATTCAAATGCAATTTAATTGATTTGTGCTAAACAGCAGCTATAAGTTGTTCTAACAGGCATGAAAATGGTACAGATGGATTCCTTGAATTTTTCTGATAATTTTTCATATATAAATTATTTAATTTGGAGTTACGGTTGAATTTCTATGAATTTTAGAAGTTTATACAATTTTATGGAATTTTCTGAATAATAATAAATCCAGAAATGATTTATGGCGTCAGCACCACGTCACTGTGACGTCAGCAGAGTCAACTGGGCGCCCCAGGTCAAACCTGACCAGTGGGACCCACTGGTCAGTGACCCAGTCAACTAACCAAGTTAGTTAGCCCTAACTAACTGGATTGGGCCCACTGGTCAGTGACTAACCTAAATATGATTAGCCCTAACTAACTTAGTTAGCCGGGCGGGGCCCGCATGTCAGTGGCTCACCTAATTAACTAAGTTAATTAACACTAACTAACCTAACACAAATTAAGCAGGCGCCTGGGCCCACACGTCAGGGGAGGTCAAACCCCGGGCCGATCAGGTCAAACCTGCCGGCGACATGTCGCCGGCGACGACAGTAGCGGCGGGGAGGCTCGGAATTGCGATACAGGGAACCATTCGAGGCGCCGCTGGGCTCTACGGAAAGCTGGCGATCCCGCGCATCCAACAGTGCAACCGGGGCGAGCTGGGGTGGCCGTAATCCTCGCCGGCGTCGAGCTCAGCGGCTGCCGGACCTCGGGCGTTGGTGGAAACGGTGCTACGGTGCACAACAGGGAGAACCCGTGGGTGCTGCAGGTTCACAGGAGCGCGGCGAGCACGCTGGTGATGCTCGGGCGAGCGGACGAGCTCAGGAGCATGGAGCTCGTCGGCCGTGGCGGCGGCGAGCTTCGGCGGAGGTGGGGAACGGAGCTAGAGCAAGAACGCGAGCAGGAGAGGAGGGGGAGTCGGTCCATGAGCTCACTGTGGTTGCAGAGCGCGTCTCGGTGGGCTCGGGGGCGACCGGGAGACGGAGAATCGGGCCGGCGATCTTCGATGCCCGTCGGTGAAGATGGCGGCGATGGCGTCACTGCAGGGCTCCTAGTGTTGCTTGGAGCGGTGGGGAGGAAGAGTAGGTCGAGGCAGAGCTTTGGGAGGCGTCGGGGAGGCGAGGCGGTGGTTGTGGCCGCGGCGAACGGCGTCGGTGGCGACGGGGCTCCGCTCGGTGGAAGAGAGAGGGAGCCAGAGAAGGG
>NC_041387.1:111440578-111460326 GCF_002162155.2 Triticum dicoccoides | reverse complement strand
GACAGGGGGGGGGGGGACGCCTGGTGGGCTGGGTCGCACAGGAGCTGGGCCGGCTGGGCTGAGAGGTGAGCGTCGGATAAGATTTCTCTCCTCTCTGCTTTTATTTCTATTTAATTCTGTTTTCTATTTTCTATAGTTTGTTTTGATTTAGTTTTAGACACTAAATCATTTTAATAAATTCTGTAGGTTTTTATGTGGCTTGCTAAAATATATGCAAAGCCACTCACAAACTTCCAGAATTATTTGGAGTCATGTTTAATATATATTAAATATAAATCCAAAGCAAATAGTTATTGGATTAATTCAAATGGCCCAAAATAATTAACTCTGAGATACCAAAAATATTGTTTTGAGTTTTACCTCTTTGCAATATTTTCAGAGACTAAGAGGAACATTTTCTTGGACTTGTTTGAGAAGATTTTAATGTTGATCATTTTTAGAAGGTTTCTGAGGCTTTGAAAATCCCTCAATTCAAATTTCAGTTGAATTAAAACATGATGCTCACATGAGGTCTAGCCTAGTGCATAACAGGACCAGGGATGTGACAACTCACCCCCACTAAACAAAATCTCGTCCCGAGATTTGAGCGTAGGGTAAGGTGAAGGGGGGAACGCAAACTAGTACAATCTTCACGATCCAGGTTGCACTTCAATTGAACGTTGATTCGTTCACCATCATTGTCTCGAAGTCTTGCCTTGAGAACTCCAACTAACATGACAACGAGAGGAAAGGAAAGACCCTAAAAGAATCGTTCTTCTCGAAGGTCGAACAACTCAGGATTAACTCACGGATTGAGACATAGCAACATCTCTCGAGCTGAGAGATGAAGCACACATCCATAGGAATGGATTGAAGCAGATGACAAAGGTTCACTAGGTAGACATCAATTTCACGCTTAAGAAAGTGGTAAACGATTGTCAACGTAGCGAGGAGTTGAGTTGCCATAATACCACAACGAGACACCTTAGGAACCGTGACTCGTAGATATATCCCCTTAAGTGGCAAAAAGAATTACTTTTGATTCAGAGATCATTGAAACTCTTTAAACCAGCCTAAGGCAAAACTCGAGCGATCGTTTGGAGGAGGTCGGGAGAATGGCATACTCGGACTTGGATGATGTGGATTACCTTGTTGAAGACAACGTAATGGATGATTTTGTTTACCACCGGAAATGGAAGAGACCCATGGTAGAATGGCACAATGGCGGTGCAAGCTGGGAACAGAATGCAAATGCTGGGAATGATTCTGGTAACTGGGGAAGAACCCAACAATAGAGAGTGAATTCACTGTTTTGAAAAGGTCATAATATTGTCGAGGAAACTGAGAGCACTATACAGTTGATGCCGACGATCAAACCTAGCAGTTGCGCGTGCTCTCAAGAGCTTGAGCATTTCCACAATCATCAAGGTTTTATCAACAACCGCGTCAAGGGTGCTGACAACACAACATACTACCATGATGAATAGCGATGGACGATGCAGATGCAAAGGAAGATAACACTTCCTCAGATTTCACCTTAGCGAGGCCAAGGGGACGAAATCTGGATGATCGGCCGAGAGACATTTAGCACTCCGCTTCTAATGTTCTCCTTGATGTGCTAGCGTAATCCACCCATAGATATGGTTTGATATCTAGAACATCAAGTAAAAAGGTCGGACTTCGGGAGCACAAAAATCCATAAGGAACAACTACTAGAATAAGTTCTACGAGATCCTTATGGGGAGGTGGCCAACTTCTCCAATCAAGGTTCTACAATATTAGGTCTCCCGGCGGGGTGTGTTGGCCACGACATCCACTTTACCAGTTATAGAGGGACCAATATTATAGTTCTTGGGGAAATGTTCCAACCATCATATCTGCCTGAGATTCAGATCTGGTTGGTGTCAGGATATTCCAGACTCATCGAGTCTAGGAAGAAAAATGAAAGTTTGCAACACAAATCGACGAGATGACATTGCAAGATTCTCGGGAAATGAATTACGATAGCAAGCTCCAAAACATGAGCTGGTTCTGCTACAACATGTGAACACGCTGTCCTAGACAAACATTATCACATGGTAGTCTTACAATAAAACACTACCGAGTTCAGGTGGGGAACCATAATCGAGGATATTGAAGTCTCGTGCATGACCTAGGATTAGCACATCAACTCGTTTTCCTGAACAAATCAGTCAGTGGCTTGGTGTGCTAGGGACACATATAGAATGGAGGTTGCAAGTCTCCGAACCACAGAATACTTCGCACGTATGTATGACTGATTTGGGATGATTCCAAAGGAAACAACATTGACTTTCTCGAATCCACGGCGGCAACTTGCATCTAATGCACATGAACTGGAGGAAGTCACTTCTTACATCCAAACATATGCTTCATGAGCTAGCATGAAGAGATGCTTTCAAAAGTTTCCAACACTAGCTTAATGTTCAACAAAATCATGGAGGAGACAAGGATGTTGTCGATGGGCTCAACAACAATTCATCCAGGTTTCCATATAAAAGGAATTCCATAGTTAAGTGAACACAGTGATAGCATTGGTAAGACCAAAAAGATATAATGGTGTATGCTCGAGGGATCAACCACGAGTAAGACAACATTACGAATATCGTTGGTTCTGGTCTGATTGGATGATAGCCCATACTCCAATCAAAGGTTGGGTAAGATAATAGATCCAACAACTGATCACAGGGACCAATCGATGAAGATATCATCTTTCTTCAACACACACTACACAAGAATATCCCTTTGGAACGAACTAAGTCAGGCAAGCTTTTATCTTCCAACTCTCCAAGTTGTTGTCTAGCTTAACTAACTAGCTCAGGGGTATCCAACACGGATTCTTGGAGAAAGGGTGGTTCACAAGAAACCAACTTGATCACGAGCTCAACACAGTGGTCAGGTGACAACCTGGTAATACTTCCGAGAAGATCTTCGGAAAATCACGAACCACCGGTATGTTACTAAGCTCGAGAACAATCTTGCTTTCCAGGGCAAGACGATATGATCAAATAAGCAAGGATTGGCACTATCCTAACTCACTGATCGGAGAGTGCACCAGAAATAAGGACTAGGTAGCACGAACAGTCTTAGAATGATGATTCAAGAACCAACACGCTAAGAATGAAATTATTGTCCTTTAACTACCAAGCAACGAGGTTGCTAGGAGTATTGATTTCACACCTCACGATTCACTTGTCGACATTCCGGTTACAATAACACAGGAACCGAGGAATGAACAATGATGGCAAGAAGTATCACTGTACCAAGAGTTCATAGGGTGGTGTGCAATTCCTATAACATTCCCGATATAAAGATGGTAATACTCCAAGGTAGAGCAGAACAAAAGCTGGATTAGCAATTTGATCTGCGAAGCACAACTTCTTTGACCCAATCCTGAATATGGAAGAGGTACTGGAGTTTGTTTCTCCTAGTCATTCCGCGATAGAATGGCTTGACGGACCACAAGAGTAATAGGTATCGATGAACGATTGCACGCATACTCTTGACTATCAATTGATAAACGAGGGTCAGAAGACAACTAAAGAGGGACAACTCAAAGGAACATACAATTTTCTGAGTTGTGGATGCATGGTTTAGCATGTCGAACGAAGTTCAACATATTTCTTCCGGATAACCCATGCAGAAAGGTAGAACAGGCAGAGCCACAATATATAATGGAGAACTCATCAAGAATAATCCTGTTGTGATATTTCAGTTCAACGAGGAACTTCTGCCATAAGTAGTTCATGGTATTTGGAAGAAGAAGATACCACGGACTTCAAGGACTATCGCAAAGGTTACTAATAGCCTAAAGGCACTAGCAATTACTATCAACATGAAGTAGGTAGAGTGAACCTCGGGTTCAAGAACCCAGGAATAGAATACCTACTCCTAAGTAGCATCACGGAATGCTTTCGAGAATAAAAGCCAGAATCATCACACTAGGACACAAATCATGGCTAGACCACTAGATGATCCCCTGAGACACCTAGGGTCATAATAATAACTCCAACATAATTGTCAAGGCAATAGAATACCTCAACTCAACAATTAGTGTGATTGAGCTGGCACAAAGGAACATCGAAACCAGAGGGAAAGGATTTTGCAAATGCATCAGACTATTTAGAAACCTGGGATGACTCAGACAGCATAACGGCTGTAAATGCTCAGAAAAGATTTGAGACATTCACAAAAATGGTGGCATAACCACTCAGAAGCACAATATCAAGGTCTCGAGATCAATAATTAACATACGGAAGTCGTAGGAACTGAACTCAAGCTTAAATCCAACAATTCTATAAGTCTACGGATTAGTAACACGTGATCCTGATAGAAAGAAGAGATAGCCTATGTCAGGACCCCGACTCGATGTCACATCGATCTAGCCGGTAACACCTCATATCACTTTGCGGCCTCACGCACGGTATCCCCACGGGTGTCGCCTTACCTTTGCCCGGGACCGTTTGCGCCTTTTGGCTCACGTATATGATAGTGTTGCTAGCATCCATATGATAAAGAGCCCGGGCTGACATGACTAGTCGTAAACCCAAAGTGGCACAGACTTACAGGGACAGGCATCCATGACCCAGCTTCAAACGTGTCGGTCATCAGCAAGTGGGTCCGGGCTGTAGCACTGGGCTAGCAGGACTCCGGTAAACCGGGCTGTAGCGGGCTAACAGGACTCCGGTACTCAAAGCGTGACATTTCCCCAAAGGGACAGACACAGGAACGAAGAAGGACACATGCCGGCCAGCCTAAGTGTTCCAGAGCAGTAGCAAGCTACCATGGCTCAGCGGTAACACTAGGAGACATTTCCCGGTAAGAGAGGCTACTAAAGATAAACAACTAGATAGTCAGATCCCACACATACCAAGCATTTCAATCATACACACAATATGCTCGATATGTGCAAATACAACGAAGCATCACAACATGACTCTACGACACAAGTACTTTATTTAAGGCTCAGGGAGCCATATATAACATACACAAAGGTACGGGTCTCACGACCCAACATACAAGTCATACAGTCATACAAACCAGCAGCGGAAGTAACTTGTCTGAGTACAGACAACTAGTAAAATAAAAGAGGCTTGGAAAGCCTAGCTATACTACGTGGTCCTTCACAAGCTCAGGGTCACCACCTGGGCCTTTAGCCTACTCGTTGATGTCAACGTCTACATAGAACCCATCAGAAGGGGTTGCAGCGTCTTCTGTAAAAATGTAGATTATAGCAACATGAGTACAAAGGTACTCAGCAAGACTTACATCAGATCCTATATACATGCATATTATTAAGAAGGGTTGGTGGAGTTATTGCAGCAAGCCAGCTTTGACTCTTGGCTAGACTATCCTACGATACTCCAACTTGAAATGGTTTTGCGCACACGAGTCCACTACTCACCACTTCAATACACTACCGAGGATCCACCTCCGTCTTCCTACGGAAGAGCCATCCTCGGCACTCACACTTATCTTGAGGCTTTTAGTAGTTCCCATTTACTTGTCTATGAACTGTATAGGCAACCAAGTAGTCCTTTACCGCGGACGCGGCTATTCGAATAGATCATGTTAACCCTGCAGGGGTGTACTCCTTCATACACGCTCTCACCACTTACCGTCGTTTACACGACATGTACTCGGCAACCTTCAAGCGGAGGCCCAACGTGGGTGTCAGCCACGACCTACCTAATCACCTAAGCCTCCAGTCCAGGTTTATCGCCTATTCAGGTTCCATCCGCAGGGAGTCCGGACGAGGTTTCCCATACGGCCCCGAACGATGTGAACAGGGTTCCCGAGATACCTAACGGGTATTCGGTACACCCGGCCACGTACCTACCGCATCACAGCCCACCCCTACGGTCAGCGCTATCCACGGCCTCCAGTAGGCTACAAACACCAGAAACTACTTGCAACTCCTGGACGGAGAACTAGGGTGAATAAGAAGCCGAGAGGGTCCATTGGTTTTGGGCCCAATGCATGGTAGTAGCTGATTCTTAAATCACACATACAGATCTCAGTGCTTAAGGTCGGCTTCAATGAAACAACCCACCATGTACTCCTACATGGCCTCTCATCGATACCTTTACCAAATCGTGTTCACCACACCACTCTCATTACCGACATAATCATTTCACTCTAGCCATCACCCAGATGAACCAGACCTGACACGACTCTAAGCATAGCAGGCATAGCAAGGTAGGAACAACACATACATATGGCTCAATCAACTCCTACACATGCTAGTGGGTTTCATCTAGTTACTGTGGCAATGACAGGTCATGCAGAGGAAATGGGTTCAACTACCGTAGCACACAGCAGTTTGAAACGCGTTGTCTTAATGCAGTAAAAGAGAGCAGGAGCGAGAACATGGGATTGTATCGATATGATCAAATGGTTGGTTGCTTGCCTGATGGTTCGATGTACTGATACGGTTCTTCATTAGGGTAATCACGGTACTCCTCGGAGGCAGAACCTGTCGCAAAGAACACCGATACACAACCATCACCAAACAATGTGCAACAATATGATGCATGCATGAAACATAGCAATATGAGTGTGTTGGGCTAATGCAACTAAGACCAGAAGGGTTTAAGCAAATTTGAATCAAAGATTCAAATTTCAAACTCAAACATGGCCCTTTAAAGTGCTTTTCCTTGTTCTGCTTAAAACATCAATTTAACTTGTTTGATCATGCGTCAAAATAGTACAGATGGATAGATTGGATTTTTCTGATCATTTTTCATATATAATTTGTCCAATTTGGAGTTACAGAATAAAAGTTATGAATTTTTGAAGCTTAAATAATATTCTGGAATTTCCTGATTTAATTTAAATCCAGAAATATAATTATTGCGCCAGCATGACGTCAGCATAACGTCAGTGGTCAACTGCGGCTGTCTGGGGTCAAACCTGACGTGTGGGGGCCACACGTCAGTGACAGGGGGGTTTAACAGGATTAAATTAATCCTAATTAGGGATTAGTGGCGCTGGGGCCCACTGTCAGTGTCAGGGGGGGTTGACTAACGGTAATTAGCACTAACTGACCACCTGGCCGATGGGGCCCACGCGTCAGTGACCCTGGGGGGGTCAAACCCCAGGTCAGACAAGTCAAACCCGCCGGCGGTTAGTCGCCGGCGAGGTCCGCGGCGTACAGGGGCCTCGGGTTTCCTCTGTGGTGCTCCAAACGGCGTGCGACTAGGTGCGTTGGATAGCTAGCTCGATGGCGCGTCGGACGGTGGCCGTGGCTGGGCCTGGGGTGGCCGGAGTCGACGGCGGCGAGCTCGGCTGCAGCCGCCGGGGTTCGGTCGTGCGCGGAAACGAGGTTGGAGCTCGAAGGCGAGCTAAGCGAGGCGCTAGGGATGCTCTACGGGGCCTTACGAACTTGTTGGACTCGCCGGGGTGACCAAATGGTCACCGGAGCTGCGTCGACGGCGAGCTCGGCGACGGCGGAGGTTCGGCCGTGGTGGGAACGAGGTTACGGCGCGGGAACAAGGGGAAAAAGAGGGGGAAACGGTGGCGGAGCTCACCGCGGTTGCAGTGGGCGTCGAAGCAGGCTCGGGGACGCGCTGGAGACGGCGAATCGACGGCGATGATCTCCGGTGGCCGAGGAGGGGAACGGCGACGTGGGCGGCGATGCAGGGCTTCCGGAGGCCCGTGGAGCGGTGGGGAGGAAGAGGGGGTCGAGGCGGAGCTCCTGAGCTAGTCGGGGGAGCGAGGGGTGGCCGGTGACGGCTGCTATGGCGAACGGCGGCGATGGTGGTGTTCGGCCGTGAGAGAGAGAGAGGGAGCAGCACGGGAGAGAGGGGGGATAAGGCCAGGGGATCGGGGCGGCACCGAGAAGAAGCGTCGCGGCGTCGCGCTGGCAGGGGAGGCAGGCAGACGAGCTGGTGGCGTGGCGCTCCGGCCGTGCGCGCGCGCCGGCCACACGCCTGGCCGACTGGCGCCAGGAGGACGACGGCGGTGGTGGGCTGGGCTGGCTTGCTGGGCCGGCCAACTGGCTGGGCCGCACAGGGAGGAGCCCAGGTAAGCTCCTCCGGTTATTTATTTTTCTGTTTTCTAATTTCTGACATTTGTTTTGATTTAAATAATATATTAAATCATTTATTTAACTTATGCCAATTTTTGCAGGAGCTAGATATATTATTCCAGAGCTCCTTTATAATTGGCATAATATTTGGACATATATTAATATATATAATTAATATATTTCCAATGCAAATATTTATGCATTAATTCCAAATGCCCAAAATAAATACCTATGAGCTCTTAAAAATATTGGTTTGATTTTTATCTCTGTCCAATATTTTCAGAGAGCAACATGAGCATTTTCTTGGACCCTTTTGGAGAAATTTTTATTTGGGTCATTTTCAAAATGATTCTGAGGGTTTCACAGATCCCCATTTCAAGTTTCTGATGAAAGAGTAAACATGATGCAACACTCTAATGCATGACTAGCTAGGGTGTGACAACTCACCCCCACTCAAAAGAATCTCGTCCCGAGATTTGGGTTCCTCCGGGAAGAAGGCGGGATACTCAAGTCGAAGACGATCCTCCCTTTCCCAGGTTGCTTCATCCTCCGAATGGTGCGACCATTGAACTTTGAGAAACTGGATATTATGACGTCGGGTGGTACGTTCGGCCTGATCGAGGATACGAATGGGGTACTCTCGATATGTAAGATTATCTTGGAGATCAAGCGTTTCGTGGTCCACTTCACGGATAGGATCCGAGAAGCAACGCCTGAGTTGAGAAACGTGGAAGACATCGTGGACTCTGGAGAGGTGCGGAGGTAGTTCCAACTGGTAGGCAACTTCTCCTCGTTTGGCGAGAATGCGAAAAGGTCCAATGTAACGAGGAGCCAATTTGCCTTTGATACCGAAAAGATGGGTTCCCTTCAGAGGGGTGACCCGAAGATAAGCCTTCTCGTCAACCTCGAAAGTCATAGCCTTATGTTTTCGGTCATATTGACTCTTTTGACGAGATTGGGCTGTTTTCAACTTTTCTCGGACGATACGAACTTGTTCTTCTGCTTCCTGAATCATATCCGGGCCAAAGAATTGTCTTTCCCCGGTCTCTGACCAGTTAAGGGGTGTTCGACACCGTCGTCCATAGAGAACTTCAAAAGGGGCTTTACCCAAGCTAGATTGATAGCTGTTGTTGTAAGCGAATTCGGCAAATGGAAGGCACTTCTCCCAGTCCATTCCGAATGAGATAACAGAGGCTCGAAGCATGTCTTCTAGAATCTGGTTGACGTGTTCCACTTGACCACTCGACTGAGGGTGGAAGGCGGTGCTAAAGGAGAGACGGGTTCCCATAGCATTTTGGAAACTTTCCCAAAATCGAGAGGTGAAAAGACTTCCTCGATCCGAGTTAATTTCCAAAGGAACACCATGGAGAGACACTATTCGGGAGATGTATAAGTCTGCCAGCTGACTAGCGGTTATACTCTCACGAACAGGTAGGAAATGGGCTACTTTGGAAAGACGATCGACCACGACGAAAATAGCATTATTCCCTCTCTTGGTCCTGGGAAAACCGGTAATGAAATCCATACCAATTTTATCCCATTTCCATTCAGGAATAGCTAGGTGTTGAAGGGTGCCAGCAGGCCGTTGATGCTCTGCTTTTACACGACGACAGACGTCGCAATTAGCAATATACTGAGCAATTTCTCTCTTCATCCTAGTCCACCAGAACCTCTGGCGTAGGTCCTGATACATCTTAGTACTACCGGGATGAATGGTGAGAGGAGATTCATGAGCTTCCTTAAGGATCAAGCGCCTCAGGTTTCGCACTTTGGGAACCACTAATCGATTCCCGAAGTATACGACCCCTTGATCATTAATGGAGAAGCAGTTCGCAATTCCTTTCTGAATGTTTCTCTTGATGCGGGAGATTCCCGGATCTACCTTCTGTGCTTTGATAATCTGATCCGTAAGGGTAGGTGTTGCCACCAAGGTGGGAAGAAAACCTTGAGGTACAATGTGAAGGTTAAGCTTCCGAAATTCCTCATGGAGAAGCGGTTGACTTTGTTGTAACATCAGATTGTTACAATAGGATTTACGACTTAGCGCATCAGCCATGACGTTGGCTTTCCCTGGGGTGTAGGTTATTCCTAAATCGAAATCTGTGATCAATTCAACCCAACATCTTTGCCTGAGATTCAGATCCGGTTGGGTGAAAATGTACTTCAGACTTTGGTGATCAGTGAATATTTCGCAACGATTACCGAGGAGGTAATGTCGCCAGGTCTTAAGTGCATAGACCATGGCTGCAAGCTCTAGATCATGAGTAGGATAATTCTCCTCATGTGGGTGCAATTGCTGTGAAGCGTAGGCAATTACATGTCGATCTTGCATAAGGATGCAACCTAGTCCTTGTCGCGAGGCGTCGCAGTAGATAACAAAGTCTTTGGAGAAGTCTGGCGGTACCAGTACGGGAGCAGAAGTCAGGCGTCTTTTCAGTTCCTGAAAGCTGTGCTCACATTGTGGAGTCCACTCGAACTTCTTATCTTTCTTGAGGAGTTCGGTTAGAGGTTTAGCAACCTTGGAGAAGTTTTCGACAAAGCGACGACAATAGCTAGCTAAGCCCAGGAAACTCCGAACTTGCTTGACCGATTCAGGTGGGGTCCAATTAAGGACGGCTTGAACTCGCTCAGGGTTAACAGCAATACCTTTACCAGATATTACATGACCCAGATAGGTCACTTCTGACAACCAGAATTCACATTTAGAAAATTTGGCATAAAGGCGATGCTCTCGAAGTTTCTTCAACACTAGCCTTAGATGTTCGGCATGTTCTTCCTCGTTCTTGGAGTAGATGAGTATATCATCGAGGTAAACCACGACGAATTTATCCAAATACTCCATGAAGATTGAGTTCATTAACCGAGAAAAGGTGGCTGGAGCGTTGGTTAAACCGAAGGACATGACGGTGTACTCGTATTGGCCATAACGAGTAACAAAGGCCGTTTTAGGAATGTCCCCGTTTCTGATTTTGATTTGATGGTAGCCCAACCTCAAATCCATCGTGGAGAAGACTGAGGATCCAGCGAGCTGATCGTACAGGTCGTTGATCCTGGGAAGCGGATATTTGTTCTTGATTGTGACCAAATTGACAGGTCGGTAATCTACAACCATCCGGTCCGTACCATCCTTCTTCTTGACGAAGAGAACGGGGCAAGCCCACGGAGATGAACTAGGTCGGATGAAACCCTTTTTCAAGGACTCATCGAGTTGTTTCTTAAGCTCGGCTAGTTCTAGGGGTGCCATCTTATAAGGTCTTCTAGCAATCGGAACGGTTCCTGGAATGAGGTCTATTACGAACTCAACATCCCTGTCAGGTGGAACACTTGGCAATTCCTCTGGAAAGACATCCGGGAAGTCACGGACTACCGGAATGTCCTCAAGGTCTGGCAAAGGGCTGGCGTTAAGAGAATATAATTGTCGCTTGGCTATTCGGGTCAAGACATTGACTATCTTCCCCGAAGGATGGGTGAGTTGAACAGTCCTAGAGAAGCAATCAATTTGGGCATGATGAGCTGACATCCAGTCCATACCTAGAATGATATTAATATCTGAAGATTTAAGGGCTATCAAAGACGTGAGGAAAACAAGTCTGTCGACTTGGATTTCATTTCCATAACTTACCCTAGACGTCTGCCATCTAGAACCAGGGGTAGAAATTTCCATAGTGGATGGCATGTCACAGAATGCAACGTTATGCAAACGAGCATAATTTTCGGATATAAAAGAATGAGAGGCTCCTGTATCGAAAAGAACAGATGCCGGGTGGCAATTAACAAGAAGCGTAGCGAGAACGACGTGGGGATCCTCTTGAGCTTCTTCGGCAGAGATACAGTTGACATGGCCACGTGAAGCGGTGACCGGCTTGGCGTGGAATACTTTTCCTGTCGGCCTGCCACGGCCAACAGCTTTAGCAGATTGATTGGGGTTGGTCTAGGGACACTCACGCATATAGTGACCAGATTCCCCGCACTTGAAACAAGTCACGGAACTGGTACGTGGAGGAGCATTGTTGGTTGGACCCCCATAGGGCTTGGCCGGTGCAGACTGTTGAACAGGGCGAGGCGCCTGGAAGGATGGCCTCGGTGTGAACCTGGGTGGCAGGGCGGTGTTGGGTACCCACACGCGGCGCTTCTGAGGACCAGCACCGGAGGAGGAACCCATATCACGGCCGTGCTTGCGTGTTGCGTCATAGTCAGTCTGACCAGTTTCAGCACTGATGGCTTTGTTGACAAGTTTCTGAAAAGATGTGCACTCATGCAGACGGAGGTCACGGCGAAGCTCAGGACTAAGCCCCTTACGGAACCTTGCTTGCTTCTTGGCATCAGTAGACACTTCCTCAGTTGCATATCGGGCGAGATTACCAAACTCCCTGCTGTAAACATCCACAGAAAGTCGGCCTTGGGTGAAACTGCAAAATTCCTCACGTTTACGGTCCATGAGACCCTCCGGAATGTGATGTTCACGGAAAGCCTCGCTGAATTCAGCCCAAGTAGTGACATGGCCCGCTGGGCGCATAGCTCCATAATTCTCCCACCATAGACTGGCGGGGCCTTCAAGATGATATGCAGCAAAGGTGACCTTGTCAGCCTCCGCTACCAGCGCGGAACGCAGTTTGTGAGCGATACTGCGAAGCCAGTCATCAGCGTCGAGAGGCTCGACGGAGTGGTGGAACGTGGGTGGATGCAATTTGATAAAATCACTGAGTGACACCACGTTAGTCCTCTGATGGTGTGCTGTGTTCTGTTCAATACGCTCTAACAAACGGTTGGTCTCCCGCTTGTTTCTCTCAGCTTCCATCATAACCTCGGCTAGTGAAGGAGGATGAGACAGATTTGCATCCCTGGCTTCACTGCCTTCGGCCTGCTCTTGAGAAGCAGGGTTAGCGCGCGTGTTGACCATCCTAGGTAAACAAGACAATGATTTAATCAGAATGATAAAATTCCGACATAGGATACAGAATGTAAGGAATAACTCGAAATGCAAGATGATCATCCCTATGACATGGTAAAAACAGAAACTGCTTCTTTATTCCATCTTCATACACACCATACCGGGTTTAGTACAAGACCAAACAAAGTACTATTACGGTGAAAGAGGATTACATCTCATCGGAGGCATTCCAAGCTCCTATACATTATTTTTCTACTCCTCCGGAAAGAGTACAAACTAGGTCATATCCCACGAGTCACGCGGGACGATAGACGACACAGCTAGTGCGAACTAGTGATACTACCACTAACTCAGACCGATCCGTAGTAGTCCTCGTAGAAGTCACCTCCATAGCCTGGAAGCTCAACATGATCATCCGGAAACAGACGATCTCGCGGAGCTTGTGGACCATAGGGGCTAGGATGAGGTCTTGGACCAACAGACGGTGGCCTGCGGGGACCACGAGGTGGGGTGATGCCTCCTACATCACGCCAACCCATCACGTCTGGCAGAGCAGATCTCACAGGATAGAGATCGCGCATATCTGAATATCCAGCTTGCACCGCCGGTGCAAACCGAGTCAATGTGGCCCAGTGATCAGCACGGGTATTGAAGAGCTCTAACCTCAAGGCCCGATTTTCACGGTCCTTATCCTCGAGCATCTCAGCAGTAGTGCGAGTCTGTGAATCCTCCTGAGTGGGGTCAGCATAGATAGCCTGGAGATACCCTTGTGCTCCCGGAAGTGATCCTGGCTTATACCGGAAATCAGAGTCCCGAAATAGACCAGATCTGACTCGCATAATGGTCATCATAGAGTAGGCGGCGTCCTGCACAGCCATCTCAATAGTAACCCCGAGTCCATAGGAGCAGTGAAGGGGCTCGGTGGATCCAGGATAAGATGGAAATATCCGGACAGTGCAGAGATACTGGCTTTGATTGAAGTCCCGAAATTGCTCTTCGACCGTGTACTCAGGATACCAACGGTATCCAGCCTCAGTCATTACCCTGACCAACTTGGCAGTATGGCCGGGTACATCTAGGCATCGAGTCAGGCGAACCACTTGATTGAGGTCGCGAGTGGCCATCTGAAAGCACAATCATAATGCAAGGGCATTAGAATTTCTAGCAAAATTTCGGCAGCATAACAGCTGTAAATGCTCAAGAAGGATTTTGAGACATTTGACAAAGGATTTCGTACACACTCAACATCATCATATCAAAGTTCTGAATCCATTCTAACAACATAATGTGGTAGTAGAACTGAACTAGGCTTGTATCCATCAAACTTATAAGGTACTACTGATTAGTAACACGTGATCCTGATAGAGAGAACAGATCCTAATTCCTTAACCCCCGGTGGAAGAATGGACTGACTCAGATCAGAATGTCATAAGATAAAGGAGTAAAAAGAGCCTTACGTTCCAACCCACAAACAATTCCCCTACATATAACTAAAGAATTTCTAGACTCAACATCGACCAGTTTGGCTCGGAGAACCTACAGGCAGTCCGGCTCTGATGCCAACACTGTCAGGACCCCGACTCGATGTCACATCGATCTAGCGGGTAACACCTCATATCACTTTGCGGCCTCACGCACGGTATCCCCACGGGTGTCGCCTTACCTTTGCCCGGGACCGTTTGCGCCTTTTGGCTCACGTATATGATAGTGTCGCTAGCATCCATATGATAAAGAGCCCGGGCTGACATGACTAGTCGTAAACCCAAAGTGGCACAGACTTACAGGGACAGGCATCCATGACCCAGCTTCGAACGTGTCGGTCATCAGCAAGTAGGTCCGGGCTGTAGCACTGGGCTAGCAGGACTCCGGTAAACCGGGCTGTAGCGGGTTAACAGGACTCCGGTACTCAAAGCGTGACATTTCCCCGAAGGGACAGACACAGGAACGAAGAAGGACACATGCCGGCCAGCCTAAGTGTTCCAGAGCAGTAGCAAGCTACCATGGCTCAGCGGTAACACTAGGAGACATTTCCCGGTAAGAGAGGCTACTAAAGATAAACAACTAGATAGTCAGATCCCACACATACCAAGCATTTCAATCATACACACAATATGCTCGATATGTGCAAATACAACGAAGCATCACAACATGACTCTACGACACAAGTACTTTATTTAAGTCTCAGGGAGCCATATATAACATACACAAAGGTACGGGTCTCACGACCCAACATACAAGTCATACAGTCATACAAACCAGCAGCGGAAGTAACTTGTCTGAGTACAGACAACTAGTAAAATAAAAGAGGCTTGGAAAGCCTAGCTATACTACGTGGTCCTTCACAAGCTCAGGGTCACCACCTGGGCCTTTAGCCTACTCGTTGATGTCAACGTCTACATAGAACCCATCAGAAGGGGTTGCAGCGTCTTCTGTAAAAATGTAGATTATAGCAACATGAGTACAAAGGTACCCAGCAAGACTTACATCAGATCCTATATACATGCATATTATCAAGAAGGGTTGGTGGATTTATTGCAGCAAGCCAGCTTTGACTCTTGGCTAGACTATCCTACGATACTCCAACTTGAAATGGTTTTGCGCACACGAGTCCACTACTCACCACTTCAATACACTACCGAGGATCCACCTCCGTCTTCCTACGGAAGAGCCATCCTCGGCACTCACACTTATCTTGAGGCTTTTAGTAGTTCCCATTTACTTGTCTATGAACTGTATAGGCAAACAAGTAGTCCTTTACCGCGGACGCGGCTATTCGAATAGATCATGTTAACCCTGCAGGGGTGTACTCCTTCATACACACTCTCACCACTTACCGTCGTTTACACGACATGTACTCGGCAACCTTCAAGCGGAGGCCCAACGTGGGTGTCGGCCACGACCTACCTAATCACCTAAGCCTCCAGTCCAGGTTTATCGCCTATTCAGGTTCCATCCGCAGGGAGTCCGGCCGAGGTTTCCCATACGGCCCCGAACGATGTGAACAGGGTTCCCGAGATACCTAACGGGTATTCGGTACACCCGGCCACGTACCTACCGCATCACAGCCCACCCCTACGGTCAGCGCTGTCCACGGCCTCCAGTAGGCTACAAACACCAGAAACTACTTGCAACTCCTGGACGGAGAACTAGGGTGAATAAGAAGCCGAGAGGGTCCATTGGTTTCGGGCCCAATGCATGGTAGTAGCTGATTCTTAAATCACACATACAGATCTCAGTGCTTAAGGTCGGCTTCAATGAAACAACCCACCATGTACTCCTGCATGGCCTCTCATCGATACCTTTACCAAATCGTGTTCACCACACCACTCTCATTACCGACATAATCATTTCACTCTAGCCCATCACCCAGATGAACCAGACCTGACACGACTCTAAGCATAGCAGGCATAGCAAGGTAGGAACAACACATACATATGGCTCAATCAACTCCTACACATGCTAGTGGGTTTCATCTAGTTACTGTGGCAATGACAGGTCATGCAGAGGAAATGGGTTCAACTACCGTAGCACACAGCAGTTTGAATCGTGTTGTCTTAATGCAGTAAAAGAGAGCAGGAGCGAGAACATGGGATTGTATCGATATGATCAAATGGTTGGTTGCTTGCCTGATGGTTCGATGCACGGATACGGTTCTTCGTTAGGGTAGTCACGGTACTCCTCGGGGACAGATCCTGTCGTAAAGGATAACGATACACAGGCATCACCAAACAATGTGCAACAATATGATGCATGCATGAAACATGGCAATATGAGTGTGTTGGGCTAATGCAACTAAAGCTACCAACGCTGTCAGGACCCCGACTCGATGTCACATCGATCTAGCTGGTAACACCTCATATCACTTTGCGGCCTCACGCACGGTATCCCCACGGGTGTCGTCTTACCTTTTCCCGGGACCGTTTGCGCCTTTTGGCTCGCGTATATGAAAGTGTCGCTAGCATCCATATGATAAAGAGCCCGGGCTGACATGACTAGTCGTAAACCCAAAGTGGCACAGACTTACAGGGACAGGCATCCATGACCCAGCTTCGAACGTGTCGGTCATCAGCAAGTGGGTCCAGGCTGTAGCACTGGGCTAGCAGGACTCCGGTAAACCGGGCTGTAGCGGGCTAACAGGACTCCGGTACTCAAAGCGTGACATTTCCCCGAAGGGACAGACACAGGAACGAAGAAGGACACATGCCGGCCAGCCTAAGTGTTCCAGAGCAGTAGCAAGCTACCATGGCTCAGCGGTAACACTAGGAGACATTTCCCGGTAAGAGAGGCTACTGAAGATAAACAACTAGATAGTCAGATCCCACACATACCAAGCATTTCAATCATACACACAATATGCTCGATATGTGCAAATACAACGAAGCATCACAACATGACTCTACGACACAAGTACTTTATTTAAGGCTCAGGGAGCCATACATAACATACACAAAGGTACGGGTCTTACGACCCAACATACAAGTCATACAGTCATACAAACCAGCAGCGGAAGTAACTTGTCTGAGTACAGACAACTAGTGAAATAAAAGAGGCTTGGAAAGCCTAGCTATACTACGTGGTCCTTCACAAGCTCAGGGTCACCACCTGGGTCTTTAGCCTACTCGTTGATGTCAACGTCTACATAGAACCCATCAGAAGGGGTTGCAGCGTCTTCTGTAAAAATGTAAATTATAGCAACATGAGTACAAAGGTACTCAGCAAGACTTACATCAGATCCTACATACATGCTTAGTATCAAGAAGGGTTGGTGGAGTTATTGCAGCAAGCCAGCTTTGACTCTTGGCTAGGCTATCCTACGATACTCCAACTTGAAATGGTTTTGCGCACACGAGTCCACTACTCACCACTTCAATACACTACCGAGGATCCACCTCCGTCTTCCTACGGAAGAGCCATCCTCGGCACTCACACTTATCTTGAGGCTTTTAACAGTTTCCTTTACCCCGGACGCGGCTATTCGAATAGATTATGATAACCCTGCAGGGGTGTACTTCTTCATACATGTTTCCACCACTTAGCGTCTGCACACGACATGTGCTCGGCAGACTTCAAGCGAAAGCCGACGTGGGTGTAGACCACGACCTACCTAAACACTTAAGCCTCTAGTCCAGGTTTATCGCCTATTCAGGTTCCATCCGCAGGGAGTCCGGCCGGGGTTTCCCATACGGCCCCGAACGATGTGAACAGGGTTCCCGAGATACCTAACGGGTATTCGGTACACCGTGCCACGTACCTACCGCATCACAGCCCACCCCTACGGTCAGCGCTGTCCACGGCCTCCAGTAGGCTACAAACACCAGAAACTACTTGCAACTCCTGGACAGAGAGCTAGGGTGAATAAGAAGTCGAGCGGGGTCATATTTCAGGGCCCAATGCATGGTAGTAGCTGTATCTTAAATCACACATATAGATCTCAGTGCTTAAGGTCGGCTTCAATGAAACAACCCACCATGTACTCCTACATGGCCTCTCATCGATACCTTTACCAAATCGTGTTCACCACACCACTCTCATTACCGACATAATCATTTCACTCTAGCCATCACCCAGATGAACCAGACCTGACACGACTCTAAGCATAGCAGGCATAGCAAGGTAGGAACAACACATACATATGGCTCAATCAACTCCTACACATGCTAGTGGGTTTCATCTAGTTACTGTGGCAATGACAGGTCATGCAGAGGAAATGGGTTCAACTACCGTAGCACACAGCAGTTTGAAACGCGTTGTCTTAATGCAGTAAAAGAGAGCAGGAGCGAGAACATGGGATTGTATCGATATGATCAAATGGTTGGTTGCTTGCCTGATGGTTCGATGCACTGATACGGTTCTTCGTTAGGGTAATGACGGTACTCCTCGGAGGCAGAACCTGTCGCAAAGAACACCGATACACAACCATCACCAAACAATGTGCAACAATATGATGCATGCATGAAACATAGCAATATGAGTGTGTTGGGCTAATGCAACTAAGACCAGAAGGGTTTGAGCAAATTTGAATCAAATATTCAAATTTCAAACTCAAACATGGCCCTTTAAAGTGCTTTTCCTTGTTCTGCTTAAAACATCAATTTAACTTGTTTGATCATGCATGAAAATAGTACAGATGGATAGATTGGATTTTTCTGATCATTTTTCATATATAATTTGTCCAATTTGGAGTTACAGAATAAAAGTTATGAATTTTTGAAGTTTAAATAATATTCTGGAATTTCCTGATTTAATTTAAATCCAGAAATATAATTATTGCGCCAGCATGACGTCAGCATAACGTCAGTGGTCAACTGCGGCTGTCTGGGGTCAAACCTGACGTGTGGGGGCCACACGTCAGTGACAGGGGGGGTTGACTAACGGTAATTAGCACTAACTGACCACCTGGCCGATGGGGCGACGCGTCAGTGACCCTGGGGGGGTCAAACCCCAGGTCAGACAAGTCAAACCCGCCGGCGGTTAGTCGCCGGCGAGGTCCGCGGCGTACAGGGGCCTCGGGTTTCCTCTGTGGTGCTCCAAACGGCGTGCGGCTAGGTGCGTTGGATAGCTAGCTCGATGGCGCGTCGGACGGTGGCCGTGGCTGGGCCTGGGGTGGCCGGAGTCGACGGCGGCGAGCTCGGCTGCGGCCGCCGGGGTTCGGTCGTGCGCGGAAACGGGGTTGGAGCTCGAAGGCGAGCTAAGCGAGGCGCTAGGGATGCTCTACGGGGCCTTACGAACTTGTTGGACTCGCCGGGGTGACCAAATGGTCACCGGAGCTGCGTCGACGGCGAGCTCGGCGACGGCGGAGGTTCGGCCGTGGTGGGAACGAGGTTACGGCGC
>NC_041387.1:111424628-111440416 GCF_002162155.2 Triticum dicoccoides | reverse complement strand
GATGCAGGGCTTCCGGAGGCCCGTGGAGCGGTGGGGAGGAAGAGGGGGTCGAGGCGGAGCTCCTGAGCTAGTCGGGGGAGCGAGGGGTGGCCGGTGACGGCTGCTATGGCGAACGGCGGCGATGGTGGTGTTCGGCCGTGAGAGAGACAGAGGGAGCAGCACGGGAGAGAGGGGGGATAAGGCCAGGGGATCGGGGCGGCACCGAGACGAAGCGTCGCGGCGTCGCGCTGGCGGGGGAGGCAGGCAGACGAGCTGGTGGCGTGGCGCTCCGGCCGTGCGCGCGCGCCGGCCACACGCCTGGCCGACTGGCGCCAGGAGGACGACGGCGGTGGTGGGCTGGGCTGGCTTGCTGAGCGGGCCAGCTGGCTGGGCCGCACAGGGAGGAGCCCAGGTAAGCTCCTCCGGTTATTTATTTTTCTGTTTTCTAATTTCTGACATTTGTTTTGATTTAAATAATATATTAAATCATTTATTTAACTTATGCCAATTTTTGCAGGAGCTAGATATATTATTCCAGAGCTCCTTTATAATTGGCATAATATTTGGACATATATTAATATATATAATTAATATATTTCCAATGCAAATATTTATGCATTAATTCCAAATTCCCAAAATAAATACCTATGAGCTCTTAAAAATATTGGTTTGATTTTTATCTCTGTCCAATATTTTCAGAGAGCAACATGAGCATTTTCTTGGACCCTTTTGGAGAAATTTTTATTTGGGTCATTTTCAAAATGATTCTGAGGGTTTCACAGATCCCCATTTCAAGTTTCTGATGAAAGAGTAAACATGATGCAACACTCTAATGCATGACTAGCTAGGGTGTGACAGCCTATTTCTTAATCCCCGTAGAAGAGAAGAGGTTGACTCAGATCAGAAGGCCATGAGGTATAAGGAGTAAAAAGAGCCTTACGTTCCATCCCACAATCAATTCCCTTATATAACTAAAGAATTTCTAGACTCAACTTCGACCAGTTTGGCTTGGTAATCCTACAGGCAGTCAAGCTCTGATACCAACGCTGTCAGGACCCCGACTCAATGTCACATCGATCTAGCCTGTAACACCTCATATCACTTTGCGGCCTCACGCACGGTATTCCCACGGGTGTCGCCTTACCTTTCCCCGGGACCGTTTGCGCCTTTTGGCTCACGTATATGATGATGTCGCTAGCATCCTTATGATAAGGAGCCCGGGCTGACATGACTAGTCGTAAACCCAAAGTGGCACAGACTTACAGGGACAGGCATCCATGACCCAACATCGAACGTGTCGGTCATCAGCGGGTGAATCCAGGCTGTAGCACTGGGCTAGCAGGACTCCGGTGAACCGGGCTGTAGCGGGCTAACAGGACTCCGGTATTCATCGCGTGACATTTCCCCGAAGGGACAGACACAGGAACGAAGAAGGACACATGCCGGCCAGCTTAAGTGTTCCGGAGCAGTAGCAAGCTACCATGGCTCAGTGGAAACACTAGGAGACCTTTCCCGGTAAGAGAGGCTACTAAGGATAAACAACTAGATAGCCAGATCCCACACATACCAAGCATTTCAATAACAAACACACAATATGCTCGATATGTGCAAATACAACATGGCATCACAACATGACTCTACGACTCAAGTATTTATTCATTAGGCTCCGAGGAGCGGGATATTACAAACATGAGTCTCACGACCCAACATTCAGAGCATACAAATCAAAGCACAAGCGGAAGCTATCATGTCCGAGTACAGACATCTATAAATGAAAAAAAAGGCTGAGAAGCCTGACTATCTACCAGATCCTGCCGAGGGCACAAGATCGTAGCTGAGGTAACAAGCTAAACGTCGAAGTCCACGCGAAACTACTAGCGAGACCGAAGTCTCTCTGCAAAAACATAAAATAGGCAAACGTGAGTACAAATGTACCCAGCAAGACATACATCAGAACTAACTACATATGCATCATTATCAACAAAGGGGATGGTGGGGTTTAACTGCAGCAAGCCAGCTTTGACTCGGTGGCTATCTTGAACTACGGCTGCAAGTAACTCTTTGAGGTGGCGCACACGAGTCCACATATTCACCATATCAATACACCACTATGGATCCGCTCCCCTCTCCCTACGAGAACGCCAACCATAGCACTCACACTTATCTTGCGTATTTTAGAGTATCCACTTTCACTTGTCTATGAACTGATATAAGCAACCCAGAAGTCCTTTACCGCGGACACGGCTATTCGAATAGATGATATTAACCCTGCAGGGGTGTACTTCTTCATACATGTTTCCACCACTTAGCGTCTGCACACGACATGTGCTCGGCAGACTTCAAGCGAAAGCCGACGTGGGTGTAGACCACGACCGACCTAAACACTCAAGTCTCTAGTCCAGGTTTATCGCCTATTCGGGTTCCATCCATGAGGAGATCCGGCCGGAGTTTCGCTCACAGCCCCAAACGATGTGAACAGGGTTCCGTGACACCAAACGGGCGCCCGGTATACCCGGCCACGTGCCTACCGCATCACAGCCCACCCCTACGGTCAGCGTTGTCCACGGCCTCCAGCATACTACAAACACCAGAAACTACTTGCAACTCCTGGACAGAGGACAAGGGTGAATAAGAAGTCGAGCGAGGTCATATTTCAGGGCCCAATGTATGGTAGTAGCTGAATCATGGATCACAAACACAGAACTCAGTTCCTGAGGACGGCTTCAATGAGACAACCCACCATGTACTCCTACATGGCCTCTCACCGCTACCTTTACCAAATCGTGTTCACACGCTTAGCTCACACACCGTAGGACATGTTCACACACCTCTGATTCATCCCCGATGAATCAGACCTGACTCAACTCTAAGCAGTAGCAGGCATGACAAACAAACATGAATGAGTAGGCACAACAGGGCTCAAACAACTCCTACTCATACTAGTGGGTTTCATCTATTTACGTGGATCGACAGGTCATGCAAAGGATAAAGGGGTTCAACTACCGCAGCATGTAACAGTTGAATCAGTGTTGTCCTAATGCAGTAAAAGAGAGCAGGAGCGAGAGAGTGGGATTTTATCAGAATGAACAAGGGGGTTTTGCTTGCCTGGCACTTCTGAAGATAGCATTCAGTCTTCATCAGTGTCAACGATCACATCATCGGTATCACGTCTATCGAGAGGGGACAAATACCGGCAACACAGAAGGGAACACAATCAATGCAATGCACAATATGATGCATGAATGTGACATGGCAATATGATGTGATTTGAGCTAATGCACCTAGCTATGATTTAAATGAAGTTGGTTTGAATACAAGATTCAAATTCAAACTCCATATGTGATTATTCAAATGCCATTTAATTGATTTGTGCTAAACAGCAGCTATAAGTTGTTCTAACATGCATGAAAATGGTACAGATGGATTCCTTGAATTTTTCTGATAATTTTTCATATATAAATTATTTAATTTGGAGTTACGGTTGAATTTCTATGAATATTAGAAGTTTATACAATTTTCTGGAATTTTCTGAATAATAATAAATCCAGAAATGATTTATGGCGTCAGCACCACGTCACTGTGACGTCAGCAGAGTCAACTGGGCGCCCCAGGTCAAACCTGACCAGTGGGACCCACTGGTCAGTGACCCAGTCAACTAACCAAGTTAGTTAGCCCTAACTAACTGGATTGGGCCCACTGGTCAGTGACTAACCTAAATATGATTAGCCCTAACTAACTTAGTTAGCCGGGCGGGGCCCGCATGTCAGTGGCTCACCTAATTAACTAAGTTAATTAACACTAACTAACCTAACACTAATTAAGCAGGCGCCTGGGCCCACACATTAGGGGAGGTCAAACCCCGGGCCGATCAGGTCAAACCTGCCGGCGACATGTCGCCGGCGACGACAGTAGCGGCGGGGCGGCTCGGAATTGCGATACAGGGAACCATCGAGGCGCCGCTGGGCTCTACGGAAAGCTGGCGATCCCGCGCATCCAACAGTGCAACCGGGGCGAGCTGGGGTGGCCGTAATCCTCGCCGGCGTCGAGCTCAGCGGCTGCCGGACCTCGGGCGTTGGCGGAAACAGTGCTACGGTGCACAACAGGGAGAACCCGTGGGTGCTGCAGGTTCACAGGAGCGCGGCGAGCACGCTGGTGATGCTCGGGCGAGCGGACGAGCTCAGGAGCATGGAGCTCGTCGGCCGTGGCGGCGGCGAGCTTCGACGGAGGTGGGGAACGAAGCTAGAGCGAGAACGCGAGCAGGAGAGGAGGGGGAGTCGGTCCATGAGCTCACTGTGGTTGCAGAGCGCGTCTCGGTGGGCTCGGGGGCGACCTGGAGACGGAGAATCCGGCCAGCGATCTTCGATGCCCGTCGGTGAAGATGGCGGCGATGGCGTCACTTCAGGGCTCCTGGTGTTGCTTGGAGCGGTGGGGAGGAAGAGTAGGTCGAGGCAGAGCTTTGGGAGGCGTCGGGGAGGCGAGGCGGTGGTTGTGGCCGCGGCGAACGGCGTCGGTGGCGACGGGGCTCCGCTCGGTGGAAGAGAGAGGGAGCCAGAGAAGGGGGGGAGAAGGCACGGGGGAGAGTGCGAGGCCTGGGAGGGTGCGTGGCGTCGCGGACGGGGTCCAGGGCGACGAGAGGAAGGCGGCAAGCAGGAGGTGGCCGGGGCATCGCCAGCGCTCGCCACCGAGCTGCTTCGGGGCGAGGGGAGGAAGACGACAGGGGGGGACGCCTGGTGGGCTGGGCCGCACAGGAGCTGGGCCGGCTGGGCTGAGAGGTGAGCGCCGGATAAGATTTCTCTCCTCTCTGCTTTTATTTCTATTTAATTCTGTTTTCTATTTTCTGTAGTTTGTTTTGATTTAGTTTTAGACACTAAATCATTTTAATAAATTCTGTAGGTTTTTATGTGGCTTGCTAAAATATATACAAAGCCACTCACAAACTTCCAGAATTATTTGGAGTCATATTTAATATATATTAAATATAAATCCAAAGCAAATAGTTATTGGATTGATTCAAATGGCCCAAAATAATTAACTCTGAGATACCAAAAATATTGTTTTGAGTTTTACCTCTTTGCAATATTTTCAGAGACTAAGAGGAACATTTTCTTGGACTTCTTTGAGAAGATTTTAATGTTGATCATTTTTAGAAGGTTTCTGAGGCTTTGAAAATCCCTCAATTCAAATTTCAGTTGAATTAAAACATGATGCTCACATGAGGTCTGGCCTAGTGCATAACAGGACCAGGGATGTGACATCCTCGGAGGCAGAACCTGCCGCAAGAACACCGATACACAACCATCACCAAACAATGTGCAACAATATGATGCATGCATGAAACATGGCAATATGAGTGAGTTGGGCTAATGCAACTAAGACCAGAAGGGTTTGAACCAATTTGAATCAAAGATTCGAATTTCAAACTCAAACATGGCCCTTTAAAGTGTTTTTCCTTGTTCTGCATTAAACATCAGGTTAACTTGTTTAATCATGCATGAAAATAGTACAGATGGATAGATTGGATTTTTCTGATCATTTTTCATATATAATTTGTCTGATTTGGAGTTACAGAATAAAAGTTATGAATTTTTGAAGTTTAAACTATATTCTGGAATTTCCTATATTAGATTAAATCCAGAAAATCAATTACTGCGTCAGCCTGACGTCAGTGTGACGTCAGCAGGTCAACGGGACACGTCCGGGTCAAACCTGACAGTGGGTCCCGCGTGTCAGTGTGATTAGATTAGTTAAAGTTTAATTAAACTAAACCAGTTTAATTAACAGGGCTGGGCCCCCACCTGTCATTGACTCAGGAGAGTCAACCAGGGCCCACCCGTGGTCAAACCCGGGTCGGCTGCACCGGCGTTTAGCCGCCGGCGAGCCCGACACGGCGGCGGAAGTGATTTTTGCCGTTCCGGCAACCAAACGAGCCGCGGAGGCCACCGGAGAGGAGCTGGGGTCGAGCCGCAGCTCTTGGTGGAGTCCGTTGGGGTCGGGGTGGCCGGAGTTGGCGCCGGCGACGACTTTGGCGGCCACCGGAGTTCGGCCGAAGTCAAACATGTCGCTAGGGGGGTCGGTGAGGTGCGGGGAGTAGCTAGTTAGGTGCTACGTGACGCGGTGAGCATGATGGACACCGTGGAGTGGTCGGAGGGTGACCAGGAGCACGTCGGCGATGAGCTCCACGGTGGTGGGTGCGGTTGAGCTCCGGGAGGTCGCTACACGGCTCGGGAACGAGAGAGGGAGGGTAGGAGGGGTAGCTAGGCTCACAGCGCACCCGTAGAGGCCACCAGCGGAGTCCGGGACGAGCTCAGGCAGCGACGGTGTTGAAGGGGATCTCCGGCGATGGCGGTTCGGGCGAGGTCGTTGCGGTGGACTCGGGCGTTGCGAGCGCTCGGGGCTCGGCTTGCTCGATGAAGTGGACAGCGGCGGAGCTCCTGGACACGATGAGAGGACACACGGGCGGCGGGGAGAGCGGCTACGACGTAGGTACGACGGCGGTAGCGTCGGCCATGGATGGGGGGGGGCGCGAGGGGGAGGAGCTGGAGAGGAGAGGGGTGTCTGGGGGGTTCGGGGAAGAGAGGGGGAGCGATCCACGACGTCACCGGGCGAGGGGAGCGGCGAGGCGGCGAGCAGGTGCGTGGCGCGCGCTGCAGTCGCCGTCGGGCACCTGCCTGCCTGCCTGGCCGGCAAGCAGCTCGCTGGAGCGGCGCTGGGCTGGGCCGGCAGGTGGGCCGGGTGCTGGGCGCCAGGTAAGTTTTTCTATTTTTTTCCTGTTTTCTGTTTTTTTAATACCTCTGCAACTTTGTTGATTTATTAAAAATACTTAGGCAACTCCTAAAATCACCAAACTACTCCTGGTCCATAGTTGGATTATTTCCAACATGAAACATTTTAGTTTGGAGATATTTGGGCATCTGAATATTTTATATAATTTTAAATGCCCAAATTCAAATATCTATGATTTAATTCAAAGACCCTAAGATGACCTAGGAAAATGTGCATCACTTTTGGCAGAGGTTCTGAACCAAGACAAAAATGATGGGCATTTTAGAAGGGCATTTCAGATTCATTGAAAAAGTTTTTAGTAAACCTTAGTTGGTTTCAGAGGGGGCTGGGGGTTCTGTCATCCCCATTTCAGGTTTCTGATGAAAGAATAAACATGATGCAACACTCTAATGCATGACTAGCTAGGGTGTGACAACTCACCCCCACTCAAAAGAATCTCGTCCCGAGATTTGGGTTCCTCTGGAAAGAGGGCGGGGTACTCGAGTCGAAGACGATCCTCCCTTTCCCAAGTTTCTTCATCCTCAGAATGGTGCGACCATTGAACTTTGAGAAACTTGATATTATGACGTCGAGTGGTACGCTCGGCCTGATCGAGGATACGAATGGGGTACTCTGGATATGTGAGATTATCTTGGAGATCAAGCGTTTCGTGGTCCACTCCACGGATAGGATCCGAGAAGCAACGCCTGAGTTGAGAAACGTGGAAGACATCGTGGACTCTGGAGAGATGCGGAGGTAGTTCCAACTGGTAGGCAACTTCTCCTCGTTTAGCGAGAATGCGAAAATGTCCAATGTAACGAGGAGCCAATTTGCCTTTGATACCGAAATGATGGGTTCCCTTCAGAGGGGTAACCCGAAGGTAAGCCTTCTCGTCAACCTCGAAAGTCATAGCCTTATGTTTTCGGTCATATTGACTCTTTTGACGAGATTGGGCTGTTTTCAACTTTTCACGAACGATGCGAACTTGCTCTTCTGCTTCCTGAATCATATCCGGGCCAAAGAATTGTCTTTCCCCGGTTTCTGACCAGTTAAGGGGTGTTCGACACCGTCGTCCATAGAGAACTTCGAAAGGGGCTTTATCCAAGCTAGATTGATAGCTGTTGTTATAAGCAAATTCGGCAAATGGAAGGCATTTCTCCCACTCCATTCCGAATGAGATAACAGAGGCTCGAAGCATGTCTTCTAGGATCTGGTTGACGCGTTCCACTTGACCACTTGATTGAGGGTGGAAGGCAGTGCTAAAAGAGAGACAGGTTCCCATAGCATTTTGGAAACTTTGCCAAAATCGAGAGGTGAAAAGACTTCCTCGATCCGAGTTAATTTCCAAAGGAACACCATGGAGAGACACGATTTGGGAGATGTATAAGTCTGCCAACTGACTAGCGGTTATACTCTCACGAACAGGTAAGAAATGGGCTACCTTGGAAAGACGGTCGACCACGACGAAGATAGCATTATTCCCTTTCTTGGTCCTGGGTAAACCGGTAATGAAATCCATACCAATTTTATCCCATTTCCATTCAGGAATGGCTAGGGGTTGAAGGGTGCCAGCAGGCCGTTGATTCTCTGCTTTTACACGACGGCAGACGTCGCAATTAGCAATATACTGAGCAATTTCTCTCTTCATCCTAGTCCACCAGAACCTCTGGCGTAGGTCCTGATACATCTTAGTACTACCGGGATGAATGGTGAGAGGAGATTCATGAGCTTCCTTAAGGATCAATCGTCTCAGGTTTCGCACCTTGGGAACCACTAGTCGATTCCCGAAGTATACAACCCCTTGATCATCAATGGAGAAACAATTTGCAACTCCTTTCTTGATGTTTCTCTTGATGCGGGAAATTCCCGGATCTACCTTCTATGCTTTGATGATCTGATCCGTAAGGGTAGGTTTCGCCACCAAGGTGGAGAGAAAACCTTGAGGAACAATGTGAAGGTTAAGCTTCCGAAATTCTTCATGGAGAAGCGGTTGACTTTGTTGTAACATTAGGTTGTTACAATAAGATTTACGACTTAGCGCATCAGCCATGACGTTGGCTTTCCCTGGGGTGTAAGTTATTCCTAAGTCGAAATCTGTGATCAACTCAACCCAACGTCTTTGCCTGAGATTCAAATCCGTTTGGGTGAAAATGTACTTCAGACTTTGGTGATCAGTGAATATTTCGCAACGATTACCGAGGAGGTAATGTCGCCAGGTCTTAAGTGCATAGACTACGGCTGCAAGCTCTAGATCATGAGTAGGATAATTCTCCTCATGTGGGTGCAATTGCCGTGAAGCGTAAGCAATTACGTGTCGATCTTGCATGAGAATGCAACCTAGTCCTTGTCGCGAGGCGTCGCAGTAGATAACAAAGTCCTTAGAGAAATCTGGCGGTACCAATACGGGAGCAGATGTCAGGCGTCTTTTCAGTTCCTGAAAGCTGTGCTCACATTGTGGAGTCCACTCGAACTTTTTATCTTTCTTGAGGAGTTCGGTTAGAGGTTTAGCAACTTTGGAGAAATTTTCGACAAAGCGACGGCAATAGCTCGCTAAGCCCAGAAAACTCCGAACTTGCTTGACCGATTCAGGTGGAGTCCAATTAAGGATGGCTTGAACTCGCTCGGGGTTAACAGCAATACCTTTACCAGATATTACATGACCCAGATAGGTCACTTCTGACAACCCGAATTCACATTTAGAAAATTTGGCATAAAGGCGATGCTCTCGAAGTTTCTTCAACACTAGCCTTAGATGTTCGGCATGTTCTTCCTCGCTCTTGGAGTAGATGAGTATATCATCGAGGTAAACCACGACGAATTTATCCAAATACTCCATGAAGATTGAGTTCATTAACCGAGAAAAGGTGGCTGGAGCGTTGGTTAAACCGAAGGACATGACGGTGTACTCGTATTGGCCATAACGAGTAACAAAGGCCGTTTTAGGAATGTCCCCGTTTCTGATTTTGATTTGATGGTAGCCCAACCTCAAATCCATTTTGGAGAAGATTGAGGATCCAGCGAGCTGATCATACAGGTCGTTGATCCTGGGGAGCGGATATTTGTTCTTGATTGTGACCAAATTGACAGGTCGATAATCTACAACCATCTGGTCCGTACCATCCTTCTTCTTGACGAAGAGGACGGGGCAAGCCCACGGATATGAACTAGGTCGGATGAAACCCTTTTTCAAGGACTCATCGAGTTGTTTCTTAAGCTCGGCTAGTTCTAGTGGTGCCATCTTATAGGGTCTTCTAGCAATCGGGACAGTTCCTGGAATGAGGTCTATTACGAACTCAACATCCCTTTCAGGTGGAACACCTGGCAATTCCTCTGGGAAGACATCCGGGAAGTCACGGACTACCGGAATGTCCTCAAGGTCTGGCAAAGGGCTGGCGTTAAGAGAATATAACTGTCACTTGGCTATTCGGGTCAAGACATTGACTATCTTCCCCGAAGGATGAGTGAGTTGAACAGTCCTAGAGAAGCAATCAATTTTGGCATGATGAGCTGACATCCAGTCCATACCCAAAATGATATTAATATCTGAAAATTTGAGAGCTATCAAAGATGCAAGGAAAACAAGTCTGTCGACTTGGATTTCATTTCCATAACTTACCCTGGAGGTTTGCCATCTAGAACCGGGAGTAGAAATTTCCATAGTGGATGGCATGTCACAGAATGCGGTGTTATGCAAACGAGCATAGTTCTCGGATATAAATGAATGAGAGGCTCCTGTATCGAAAAGAACAGATGCCGGGTGGCAATTAACAAGGAGCGTACCGAGAACGACGTTGGGATCCTCTTGAGCTTCTTCGGCAGAGATACAGTTGACATGGCCACGTGTAGCGGTGGCCGTCTTGGTGTGGAACACTTTCCCTGTCGGCTTGCCACGGCCAACAGCTTTAGCAGGTTGGTTGGGGTTGGTCTGGGGACACTCACGCATATAGTGGCCAGATTCCCCACACTTGAAACAAGTCACAGAACTGGTACGTGGAGGAGCACTGTTGGTTGGACCACCATAGGACTTGGCTGGTGCAGACTGTTGAACGGGGCGAGGCGCCTGGAAGGATGGCCTCGGTGTGAACCTGGGTGGCAGGGCAGTGTTGGGCACCCACACGCGGCGCTTCTGAGGACCAGCACCGGATGAGGAACCCACGTCACGGCCATGCTTGCGTGTTGCGTCATAATTAGTCTGACCAGTCTCAGCACTGATGGCCTTGTTAACAAGCTTCTGAAAAGATGTGCACTCATGCAGACGGAGGTCACGGCGAAGCTCAGGACTAAGCCCCTTACGGAACCTTGCTTGCTTCTTGGCATCGGTAGAAACTTCCTCAGAGGCATATCGTGCGAGGTTACCGAACTCCCTGCTGTAAGCATCCACAGAGAGTCGGCCTTGGGTGAAACTGCAAAATTCCTCACGTTTACGGTCCATGAGACCCTCCGGAATGTGATGTTCATGGAAAGCCTCGCTGAATTCAGCCCAAGTAGTGACATGGCCCGCTGGGCGCATAGCTCCATAATTCTCCCACCAGAGACTGGCGGGGCCTTCAAGATGATATGCAGCAAAGGTGACCTTGTCAGCCTCGGCTACTAGTGCGGAGCGCAGTTTGTGAGAAATACTGCGAAGCCAGTCATCAGCGTCGAGAGGCTCGACGGAGTGGTGGAACGTGGGTGGATATAACTTGATGAAATCACTGAGTGACACCACGTTATTCCTCTGTGCTGTGTTCTGTTCAATACGCTCCAACAAACGGTTGTTCTCCCGCTTGTTTCTCTCAGCTTCCAGCATAACCTCGGCTAGGGAAGGAGGATGAGGCAGATTTGCATTCCTGACTTCACTGCCTTCGGCCGGCTCTTGAGGAGCGGGATTATTGCGCGTGTTGACCATCCTAGGTAAACAAGACAATGATTTAGTCAGAATGATAAGATTCCGACATAGAATACAGAATGTAAGGAGTAACTCGGAATGCAGGATGATCATCCGTATGACATGGTAGATACAGAAACTGCTTCTTTATTCCATCGTCATACACACCATACAAGGTTTAGTACAAGACCAAACAAGGTACTATTTCGGTGAAAAGAGGATTACATCTCATCGGAGGCATCCCAAGCTCCTATACATTATTTTTCTACACCTCCGGAAGGCGGTACAAACTAGGTCATATCCCACGAGTCACGCAGGACGATGGACGACACAACTAGTATGAACTAGTGATACTACCACTAACTCAGACCGATCCTTAGTAGTCCTCGTAGAAGTCACCTCCATAGCCTGGAAGCTCAACATGATCATCCGAAAACAAACGATCTCGCGGAGCTTGTGGACCATAGGGGCTAGGATGAGGTCTTGGACCAACAGACCGTGGCCTGCGGGGACCGCGAGGTGGGGTGATGCCTCCTACATCACGCCAACCCATCACGTCTGGCAGAGCAGATCTCACAGGATAGAGATCGCGCATATCCGAATATCCAGCTTGCACCGCCGGTGCAAACCGAGTCAACGTGGCCCAATGGTCAGCACGGGTATTGAAAAGCTCTAGCCTCAAGGCCCGATTTTCACGGTCCTTATCCTCGAGCATCTCAGCAGTGGTGCGAGTCCGTGAATCCTCCTGAGTGGGGTCAGCATAGATAGCCTGGAGATACCCTTGTGCTCCCGGAAGTGATCCTGGCATATACCGGAAATCAGAATCCCAAAATAGGCCAGACCTGACTTGCATGATGGTCATCATAGAGTAGGCGGCGTCCTGCACAGCCATCTCAATAGTAACCCCGAGTCCATAGGAGCAGTGAAGGGGCTCGGTGGATCCAGGATAAGATGGAAATATCCTGACAGTGTAGAGATACTGGCTTTGATTAAAGTCTCGAAATTGCTCTTCGACCGTGTACTCAGGATACCAACGGTATCCAGCCTCAGTCATTACCCTGACCAACATGGCGGTATGACCGGGTACATCTAGGCATCGAGTCAGGCGAACCACTTGATTGAGGTCGCGAGTGGCCATCTGAAAGCACAATCATAATGCAAAGGCATTAGAATTCCTAGCAAAATTTCGGCAGCATAACAGCTGTAAATGCTCAAGAAGGATTTGAGATATTTGACAAAGGATTTCATACACACTCAACATCATCATATCAAAGTACTGAGTCCATCCTAACAACATAATGTGGTAGTAGAACTGAACTAGGCTTGTATTCATCAAACCTATAAGGTACTACTGATTAGTAACACGTGATCCTGATAGAGAGAATAGATCCTAATTCCTTAACCCCCGGTGGAAGAATAGACTGACTCAGATCAGAATGTCATAAGATAAAGAAGTAAAAAGAGCCTTACGTTCCAACCCACAAACAATTCCCCTACATATAAATAAAGAATTTTTAGACTCAACATCGACCAGTTTGGCTTGGAGAACCTACAGGCAGTCCGGCTCTGATGCCAACGCTGTCAGGACCCCGACTCGATGTCACATCGATCTAGCTTGTAACACCTCATATCACTTTGTGGCCTCACGCACGGTATCCCCACGGGTGTTGCCTTACCTTTTCCCGGGACCGTTTGCGCCTTTTGGCTCACGTATATGATAGTGTCGCTAGCATCCATATGATAAGGAGCCCGGGCCGACATGACTAGTTGTAAACCCAAAGTGGCACAGACTTACAGGGACAGGCATCCATGACCCAGCTTCGAACGTGTCGGTCATCAGCAAGTGGGTCCGGGCTGTAGCACTGGGCTAGCAGGACTCCGGTAAACCGGGCTGTAGCGGGCTAACAGGACTCCGGTACTCAATGCGTGACATTTCCCCGAAGGGACAGACACAGGAACGAAGAAGGACACATGCCGGCCAGCCTAAGTGTTCCAGAGCAGTAGAAGGCTACCATGGCTCAGCGGTAACACTAGGAGACATTTCCCGGTAAGAGAGGCTACTAAAGATAAACAACTAGATAGTCAGATCCCACACATACCAAGCATTTCAATATCATACACACAATATGCTCGATATGTGCAAATACAATATGGCATCACAACATGACTCTACGACACAAGTACTTTATTTAAGGCTCAGAGAGCCATACATAACATACACATAGGTACGGGTCACACGACCCAGCATTCAAGTCATACAGTCATACAAACCAGCAGCGGAAGTAACTTGTCTGAGTACAGACAACTAGTAAAATAAATGAGGCTTGGAAAGCCTAGCTATACTACGTGGTCCTTCACAAGCTCAGGATCACCACCTGGGCCTTAGCCTACTCATTGATGTCAACGTCTACGAAGAACCCATCAGAAGGGGTTGCAGCGTCTTCTGTAAAAATGTAAATTATAGCAACATGAGTACAAAGGTACTCAGCAGGACTTACATCAGATCCTACATACATGCACATTATCAAGAAGGGTTGGTGGAGTTGTTGCAGCAAGCCAGCTTTGACTCTTGGCTAGGATATCCTACGAGACTTCAACTTGAAATGGTTTTGCGCACACGAGTCCACTACTCACCACTTCAATACACTACCGAGGATCCACCTCCGTCTTCCTACGGAAGAGCCATCCTCGGCACTCACACTTATCTTGAGGCTTTTAGTAGTTTCCATTTACTTGTCTATGAACTGTATAGGCAACCAAGTAGTCCTTTACCGCGGACGTGGCTATTCGAATAGATTATGTTAACCCTGCAGGGGTGTACTTCTTCATACACGCTCTCACCACTTACCGTCGTTTACACGACATGTACTCGGCAACCTTCAAGCGGAAGCCCAACGTGGGTGTCGGCCACGACCTACCTAATCACCTAAGTCTCCAATCCAGGTTTATCGCCTATCCAGGTTCCATCCGTAGGGAGTCCGGCCGAGGTTTCCCATACGGCCCCGAACGATGTGTACAGGGGTACGTGACACCTAACGGGTGCCCGGTATCCCCGGCCACGTACCTAAGTGTCAGGACCCCGACTCGATGTCACATCGATCTAGCTTGTAACACCTCATATCACTTTGCGGCCTTACGCACGGTATCCCCACGGGTGTTGCCTTACCTTTTTCCGGGACCGTTTGCGCCTTCTGGCTCACGTATATGATAGTGTCGCTAGCATCCATATGATAAGGAGCCCGGGCTGACATGACTAGTTGTAAACCCAAAGTGGCACAGACTTACAGGGACAGGCATCCATGACCCAGCTTCGAACGTGTCGGTCATCAGCAAGTGGGTCCGGGCTGTAGCACTGGGCTAGCAGGACTCCGGTAAACTGGGCTGTAGCGGGCTAAAAGGACTCCGGTACTCAATGCGTGACATTTCCCCGAAGGGACAGACACAGGAACGAAGAAGGACACATGCCGGCCAGCCTAAGTGTTCCAGAGCAGTAGCAAGCTACCATGGCTCAGCGGTAACACTAGGAGACATTTCCCGGTAAGAGAGGCTACTAAAGATAAACAACTAGATAGTCAGATCCCACACATACCAAGCATTTCAATATCATACACACAATATGCTCGATATGTGCAAATACAATATGGCATCACAACATGACTCTACGACACAAGTACTTTATTTAAGGCTTAGAGAGCCATACATAACATACACATAGGTACGGGTCACACGACCCAGCATTCAAGTCATACAGTCATACAAACCAGAAGCAGAAGTAACTTGTCTGAGTACAGACAACTAGTAAAATAAAAGAGGCTTGGAAAGCCTAGCTATACTACGTGGTCCTTCACAAGCTCAGGATCACCACCTGGGCCTTAGCCTACTCATTGATGTCAACGTCTACGAAGAACCCATCAGAAGGGGTTGCAGCGTCTTCTGTAAAAATGTAAATTATAGCAACATGAGTACAAAGGTACTCAGCAAGACTTACATCAGATCCTACATACATGCACATTATCAAGAAGGGTTGGTGGAGTTGTTGCAGCAAGCCAGCTTTGACTCTTGGCTAGGCTATCCTACGAGACTTCAACTTGAAATGGTTTTGCGCACACGAGTCCACTACTCACCACTTCAATACACTACCGAGGATCCACCTCCGTCTTCCTACGGAAGAGCCATCCTC